>NW_026876898.1:0-20903 GCF_032173495.1 Musca vetustissima | reverse complement strand
TCAAGTAATTCAGCTCCACATGTATGAGTGGCATTTTATTTGATTGTAACAAATTTTATTTATTGCCTGTGGGCTACTAATAATTCCCAACACATGATGTTCTCGTGAAACTGGATTAAGTAATGAATTTCCTTTGAAATGTAAAACTCATACACACAATTTTTATTTGCATAGTAAATTTTCCTGAGAAATCGAAGAAGAAGAAGAAATTATTCAAAATCACTTTTTCAAACTAGTTGTTCCCCTCAAATTATTCTAAATTCGAAACGAATTCTCATTGACAAAACTTATAATTAGTTGAAAGGCAAGGGAGAGAGAGGAAGGAAGCAAGCAAGATGAAGACTTCTTGGTTACATGTGTGGCCCAAAAATTTTAAATTACTTTCCGTGAAGGGAAGTGGGGCTCAACATCACATGCCTGACTAGTTACGTGCGAGAGTAATTTAAATTTCCATTCTAACGAAAAAAAAATTATTACAACTGTAATTAAAGAAAAAGCACGTTCCAAGTTGTTTTTGTTTTAGTTGAAGGATGTTTGAGAATTAAGTAATGTGTGCTCGCATGCAACCAACGAACCAGAACATTGTATGGAGTCATAAACTCTCAAAGCTAATTAGGTAAAATAAATATGTTGGCAATAAAGAAATTTTAAAACGAGAAATAAAAATGTGATGGTAAATTTTTCAATTTGCTGTCTACAAACATGCAATTTTTTCTATAGACGATTTTTACTTCTGAAATTATTTTCTATTGACAGCAAAAACCTCCCATTTTTAGTATAAAATAATAATTAAATAAAGCTTTTTTTACTTATGGACCTGGGTGCGTATAACTATAGTCACAACGTATACGCAACAATTCCCTATTTTGTAGTTATATCAATTCAGGGCCAATTTCTCCAACTTCCGAACATTTTAGGGGAGGGGTGTTAATGGAAAAAATAATCCTCATCGAATTCCACTATAAGTCACTAAACAAGAGAAAGCTATAAATAAGGTCTATATAGTAAAAATCTCTAGTCCAACATTGATATGTAAACGAATATTTATTTTTATGGATAATTTTTTATTAATATCTAATCCGGGCCAATATCTCCCACCCTGGAACATTTTAGGGGAGGGGTGCTAATGGAAAAAATCTTCCTTATCGAATTACAATGCATATATCCTAACAAGAAAAATCAGTATATACGATATATATAGTCGATATGCCCGATCGAAATTTTTCTTACAGATGAAAAAAAGTTCCATGTGAATTTTGTAGTTATATCAATTCAGGGTCAATTTCTCCAACTTCTGAACATTTTAGGGGTGGGATGTAAATGACAAAAATAATCCTCATCGAATTTCACTATAAGTCTCCGAACATGGGAAATCTGTAGCTAAGATATATATAGTCGATATATCCGATCGAAATTTCTCTTACAGATGAAAAAAAAGTTTCATGCGAATTTTGTAGTTCTATCAATTCAGGGCCAATTTCTCCAACTTCGGAACATTTTAGGCGAAGGATGTTAATGACAAAAATAATCCTCATCGAATTTTACTATAAGTCTCTGAACATGGGAAATCTGTAGCTAAGATATATATAGTCGATATCTTAGATCGAAATTTGTCTTACAGACGAGAAAAAATGTTCCATGCGAAATTTGTAGTTATATCAGCTCAGTGTCAATTTCTCCCTCTCAACCACATTTTAGGTGAGAGATGTGAATGGAAAAAATATTTCCCATCGAATTTTACTGTGGGTCCCCAAACAACAAAAATCTATAGATTAGTTATATATAGACAAAATATCTGATCTAAATTGATATATTAACACATATTTATTTTCTTGGTTCATTTTTTATGAATTTCAATTTAGGGTCAATAGCTCGTACTCTGATCTATTTTCGGGGAATGGTGCTAATGGACAAAATATTCCTTCCGAATAGTACTATATCACTAAGTCAGGGTGCGTATGACTATTGTCGCAACGTATACGCCACAATTCACAATTTTCGATTTCGGGTCAATTTCCTTTGCTAGTTTTAATTTTAGAGGATGGATATTAATGGAAAACATATTTCTCATCGAATCTCACTATGAGTTTTCGAACTCGGAAAATCTGTAGATAAGCTATATACAGTCAAAATCCCAATATCGACACATAAGTGAAAATTTATTTTCGTGGTCAATTTTCTTTAATATTAATTTAGAGTCATCATCTCGTACTCTGCTATATATTTTAGCGGAGAAGTTTTAATGGAAAAAATATTCCTCATCGAATTTCACTATAAGTCACCTAACAAGAACAATCTATAGATAACAAAATCCCTCGTCCAAAAATCGATACATAAAAAAACATTTGTTATTAATATCGAATTTTAAAATAGGTCCTGAAAATATATTTTTTAAAAAATCCACGCCTTGTGTAGGTCCTTTTACCCGAAAAAGAAGAACAGAAAAACTTTTCCACCTCATCTACTTAGGATATTCAAAAAAATCCTTCTCTAGCCTCCGAAAACTTCATGTGCCCAATTACGGACAATTCGCGTGGAACATGTGCCTAAAATATTCAAAAAGCTTCAACTTCGATGTCATTTATAAAGGGAACTATACCGAAAATTGGACCTACGACCATCATTTTTGGTATGGAGGTATGACAACCTCAGAGAACTCCATGAGCCGAATTACAACCAATTCGATAAGAAAATTTAGCTTAAATCGTCAAAAATCTTTAAGTTCGATGTCGTTTATAAAGGGAACTATTCCGAAATGTAAACCTATGCCTATAATTTTTTGCATTGAGGTTCTACAGCCTGCGAGAACTTCATGTGCTCAATTACAGGCAATTCGCGTGGAACATGTGTCTAAAAAGGTCAAAAAGCTTCAACTTCGATGTCATTTATAAAGGGAACTATACCGAAAATTGGACCTATGACTATAAATTTTTGCATGGAGGTATGACAACCTCTGAGAACTCCATTAGGCGAATTACAACCAATTCGATTAAAAAACGTGGCTAAAATCGTCAAAAAGTTTCAACTTCGAGGTCATTTATAAAGGGGGCGATGTCGAGTTGTAAACCTATGCCTATAATTTTTTGCATTGAGGTTCTACAGCCTGCGAGAACTTCATGTGCTCAATTACAGGCAATTCGCGTGGAACATGTGTCTGAAGTGGTCAAAAAGCTTTAACTACGGTGTCATTTATAAAGAGAACTATACCGAAAATTGGACCTACGACCATAATTTTTTGTATGGAGGTACGACAACCTCTGAGAACTCCATGAGCCGAATTACAACCAATTCGATAAGAAAATTTAGCTTAAATCGTCAAAAATCGTTAACTTCGATGTCGTTTATAAAGGGAACTATACCGAAATATGGACCTATTTTCGTAATTTTTTGCATTTGAGGTTGCACAGCCTCCGATAAGTTCTTGTGTCGAATTACAACAAATTCGATTAGAAAATGTGCCTAAAATTGTCGAAAAGCTACAACTTCGAGGTCATTTATAAGGTAGAGCATGCCGAAATGTGGTCCTATGACCATAATTTTTTTGTATGGAGGTTTTTCAGCCTTAGAGAACTTCAATTCGCTTGATTACACGCCTAGTGGTTTAAATATTTTTATTTTGGCCTCTAGTGCGTATAACTATTGTCACAACGTATACTTCTTTAGCCTTCCATTAAATTTCTTAGCCTTTAATTTAACTTCAGTTAAGAAAACGGAGAAGAAAGAAGAACGGAAAAACTTTTCCACCTCATCATCTTCTTAGGATTTATCTTCGAGAGCAAAAAAAAAAAAGATTGCCTTAGTTTTCCTTTCACGTTATTGAATTACAGAAAAGTTACTTCATTATAGGAAATCTGCATCGGCAGTATTGGCACATATGGCCAAACTAGGCGAACTTGTGTTTGTAATCCGAAAGAAGAGAGAGAGATAAGAAAACGACGGAGGATTGGAAATTATGTGGCTGATTTGAAGATGGTGAGGAAGGCGGGGCAAGGCAAACAGGGAGGTTGGGAAATTGTAGCAGTTTGGATCAGATGCTCAACATAATCTTATATTACAATATACAATGAACAGAGATAAAGAGAAGACAGCGAAGAGGGATATAGAGGAAGGAAACAAGCCATCTGAAAGGTTGGTATGTCGTTCCGTTGAATCGGCAATGAAAGCGAAAAAAATAATAATAAAAAGTTGTCATGCATTTGAGTCCTGCTACGTCTGTCATACCTTCCTTAAGAGGTCTCGTTTACAATTTGACGAAGGATGAATCGATAAATCAAAATCCGATTTACTGTATGTATGTAATCGTATAATCATATCAATTCTATGGAAATTTTCTTGTTGACATTTTTTTTCTTATATCCGATTTTTTTTTCTTTGTATGACTTAAGGGCTGAGGGAAAAGGAAGCTGAAAAATCTGTTGCATACTTATGGGCTGAAGTAGACTTTAAGGGAGAAGGAATGAATTTCAATTGAATGTCAGGTGAATTCCGATTAATATTCAAATGAAATTAACTTTAGTTGGACTTCTTAGAATTTGTCAAAATAATATGGACCCTAAATTGACCCTTCAAATTCCGCCATAAACAAATTATTCATCAACATTTCTAGCTTACCAATTAATCACAAAAACCCCTTCATTTGTCCTGCTCAACTTCTAATTATGGTGGCAAATTAACGGCACAAAAACTTCTAATTAGCTCTAGGTAAAATCCAGTTACATCGAACATCTACATCCCGACACACTTTCGTCATTTGCCATTTATCATCATTGTCCAACAAAACGGAGGAAATTTTCCCTGGAAAAAATAACCAGTCACGATAATGGCGATAATCATAGGCCCCCAAACCGCAAATCCATTAGTTTCCGCATTTCCAAAAAAAATAGACAGAGAACTTGAGTGAATTATAACTTCAGTTGCGTGTTGAGTCAACTATAATTATGCCGTGACGTATACGTGGTGACAACAGTTATACGCACTAATGGACACAATTGAAAAAAAAAACATTAAATTCGAATAGGAAACAAAATAGAGGACCAACACAAAGAACGATTTTTTTTATTATTAAATCGAATTGGATGTAATTGGACAGATGGAGTTCTCAGAGGCTAGGTAACCACCAGACAAAAAATTATGGTCATAAGTCCACATTTCCGCATAGCCTCCTTTATAAATAAAATCGAAGTTGAAGCTATTTGAAAATTTTCGGCACATTTATCAATCGATCTGGCTGAAATTTGGTTCATGAAGTTATCAGAGGTTGAGGTAGCTCCATGCAAAAAATTAGGGATATAAGTCTTTATTTTGGTATAGCTCCCTTTATAAATGATCTTGAAGTTGAAACTTTTCGACGATTGTACCTACATCTTCTTATCGAATTGGTTGTAATTCGACGCAAAGTGTTCTCGGAGGTAGGTCAACATCCATGCAAAAAATTACGGTCCTAGGTCCACATTTCGGCATAGCCTCCCTTATAAATGAACTCGAAGTTCGATGATTTTAGGACATTTTCATATCGACATGGCTGAAATTAGGTTCATAGAGTTCCCAGAGGCTACCTCCTTGCATGAAATTATTGTCCTATGTCTTCATTTCGGTATAGCCTCCTTTATAAATGACATCGAAGTTTAAGCATTTTGAGGGTTTTAAACATATATTCTACGCGTATTAGCTAAAATTCGGCACATGACGCTCTCAGAGGTTGAAGAAAATGTATGCTAAAAATTGTGGTCATAGGTTCACTTTTCGGTATAGCTTATAAGTGACCTCGAAGTTGAAGCTTTTTGAAGATTTTCGGCACTTTTTCAACTGAAATGGTTGCAATTCGCCACAAGAAGTTCTTAGAGGATGGACAATCTCCATACAACAAATTATGAATATCGGTCCAGATTTCGTTATATCTCCCTTTATAAATGACATCGAAGTTGAAGATTTTTGAATTGTTTCGGCACATTTTCCAACCGAATTGGTTGTAATTCGGCACATGGAGTTCTCAGAGCTTGAGGAACCTCCATGCAAAAAATTATGGTCATAGGCCCACATTTCAGCATAGCCTCATTTATAAATGACATCGAAGTTCAAGATTTTTTAATATTTAAGACCCATTTTCTTATGGAATTGGATGAAATTCGGCACATGGGATTCTCAGAGGTTGGAGAAGCTCCATGCAAAAAATTATGAGCATAGGTCCAATTTTCGGTATAGGTCCCTTTACAAATCACATCGAAGTTGGAGCATATTGAGGATTTTCGACCCTAATTGGCTAAAATTCGGTTCATGACGTTCTCAGAGTTTGAGGACCCTATATGCTAAAAATAATGATTATAGGTCCTCATTTCGTTATAGCTCCCCTTATAAATGACATCGAATTTGAAGCTTTTTTGAGGTATTCGGAACATTTTCCAACCGAATTGGTTGTAATTCGGCACATGATGTTCTCGGAGGTTGAGGAACCTCCATGCTAAAAATTATGGCCATAGGTCCATATTTTGGTGTAGCTCCCTTTATAAATGACCTCGAAGTTGACGATTTTTCAAGATTTTAGCCTCATTTTCTTATCGAATTGGCTAAAATTCGGTTCATGATGTTCTCAGAGTTTGAGGACCCCATATGCTAAAAATAATGTTTATAGGTCCTTATTTCGTTATAGCTCCCTTTATAACTGACATCGAAGTTGAAGCTTTTTTGAGGTATTCGGCACATTTTCATAGGTCCATATTTTGGTGTAGCTCCCTTTATAAATGACCTCGAAGTTGACGATTTTGGAAGATTTCAGCCACTTTTTCCCATCGAATTAATTGTAATTCCTGTTCCCTTACCCTATCCTGTGATCCTGCCTACATTCTATCAATTTCATGCAGTTTTTTGAAAAGATTTCCCCCTCCCACCCCATTCCAGTTCCATTTGTTTACACTTCGTGCCAAGATTAATAGTCGTTATAAAAATAATCCTAATGTGTCTAAATTGTTTTTGAAATGTCCTTAGTCATGACTTGATATCCTGATTTGCGCACAGTCATGTGGTGCCTCCTGTTGAGAGAGAACGGCGGGGAGGGTCATTTCAAATGTGCTACGTGAGTGACTAAATGCCAATGTATTGAGAGTATGTGCGTATGTGTGTGTGCCTGCAAATGTCACATGTCACCATGTCGAATGGCTCTATGAATGGGCATGAAAACAATGTTAACTGAATATTTCTGTAATATTTACCCCGGACCACTGTTCTGCTCTCCCACTTCGACGCCATATCATTTGTCCAATGATATTTGCAATTACATCTATGAAAATCCACTTGAGTAGGACATTTATCGATAACTTCTCATCCAGATACGGATATTTTGTGTAATGTAAACATATCCTTCACATGTATGTGAGAGAGTGTGTGTGTGTTTGTGTGTATCTCTGTGTGTGTGCATTTGCGTGTATGCCTCCTTCATATCCTTAATTGATATTAAGTGCTTCAGAGATTATGTCGAATGTTAAGTTCTGTTCTGGCTGCAACATTGCATGTCCGAACGTAACGAAGGAATTCAAATTACTTCTTCAACTCGGTTGTCAGTCAGTCAGTCTGTCTGTCAGTATGTGAGTCCATAGTGGTTGTTGCTGCTGATGTCAGGAAGCTCAAAAGCGAAAGGCGATGGCCAAAGGAAATGATATGGAAATTTGTATTGATGTCTTGGGCGGAATTTTCGAACGGAAATGTTCAATTTTTCAATAGGATTTTGGCTTTGGTTCCCCACCCATGCATAGCATGTGTGGACATGGAGGGCAGGATAGGCGAACATTAAGTGGTAATTTTCTACGAAAATTCAAATAGAAACCCTTCACATAAAATGATTTAAATTATTACCAGGAACCCCATTGCGTATACATAGTGACAGCACGTATACGCCACCACCACCATATGTTTACGAGAACATCGAACAAAGACATTCCCTGTGTTATTTTCCGCAACCCATAGAATCTTTCGGAATCTCAAACTACTGTCATTTCAAATAAAATATCTAATAATTTGAACATTGTTAGTTAGATGACACGCCGGAGAAGAAGAAGAAGAAGCAGAAGACTATAATATGCCATGAATGCGTAACATGGTAGTTCTTCTATGCTTATGCATTCATCCTGAAAGAAAGATTTCATGTTGCAACATGACACGTTTTCCTTTGAAACACTTTTTTGCTTCGCACTCGGTTGGCGGCTGACGGCAATCTGTTGAGGTTCCATCGTGGAAAATATTGCAATTTTTATGGTGTAAAGTTTGTGGCATGCATAAGCAATTTCCTACAGAGATTTCCCGCAAGCTATTTGTGAGAACTCAATACAATGTAAATGTTTGTTGGAGGCAGAATGCTTACAAACAGTGGAAGATAGGAAAATAAATATTAAAGATTTTTGTATGGGAACTTCATGGGCCGAATTACAAACGATTCGATAGAAAAATAGGGCTAAATTCTCCAACTTCGATGTCATTTATAAAGGGAGCTATACCGAAATGTGGACCTATATTCATAATTTTTTGCATAGATGTAGACCAACCTCTGAGAAGTCCTTGTGCCGAATTACAAACAATTGGATTGAAAAGTGTTCCGAAAATCTTCAACTTCGATGATATTTATAAAGGGAGCTATGTCTAAAAGTAGACCTATATCCATAATTTTTTGCAGGAGGGTTGTTCAGCCTCAGAGAACCACATGTGTTGAATTATAACAAATTCGGTTAGAAAATGTGGCTGAAATCTGCAAAAACCTTCAACTTCGATGTCATTTATAAAGGGAGCTATACCGAAATATGGACCTATATTCATAATTTTTTGCATGGAGGTGGATCAACCTCTGAGAACTCCTTGTGCCGAACTACAATAAATTTGATTGAAAATTTTCCAGAAAACTTCCAAAAAGCTTCAACTTCGATGGCATTTATAAAGGGAGCTATGTCTAAAAGTAGACCGATATCCATAATATTTTGCAGGAGGGTTGCTCAGCCTCAGAGAACTACATGTGTTGAATTATAACAAATTCGGTTAGAAAATATGGCTGAAATCTGCAAAAACCTTCAACATCGATGTCATTTATAAGGGGAGCTATGCCGAAATGTGGACCAATATTCATAATTTTTTACATGGAAGTAGACCAACCTCTGAGAACTCCTTGTGCCGAACTACAATAAATTTGATTGAAAAATGTCCCGAAAATTTCCAAAAAGCTTCAACTTCGATGGCATTTATAAAGGGAGCTATGCCTAAAAATTGACCTACATCCATAATTTTCTGCAGGATTGTTGCTCAGCCTCTGAGAACTAATTGTGTCGAATTACAACTAATTCGGTTAGAAAATATGGCTGAAATCTGCAAAAACCTTCAACTTCGATGTCATTTATAAGGGGAGCTATGCCGAAATATGAGCCTATAACCATATTTTTTTGCATAGAGGTTGACCAGCCTTTGAGAACTCCTTATGGCGAACTACAACCAATTCGATTGGAAAATGTACCGAAAATCTTCAAAAAGCTTTAACTTCGATGGGATATATAAAGGGAGCTATGTCTAAATGTGGACCTATATCCGTAATTTTTTGCAGAAGGGTTCCTCAGCCTCTGAGAACTACATGTGTTGAATTATAACAAATTCGGTTAGAAAATGTGGCTGAAATCTGCAAAAATCCTCAACTTCGATGTCATTTATAAAGGGAGCTATACCGAAATGTGGACCTATATTCATAATTTTTTGCATAAAGGTTGTGCAGCCTCTGAGAACTCCTTGTGGCGAATTGCATCCAATTCGATTGGAAAATGTGCCGAAAATCTTCAAATAGCTTTAACTTCGATGTCATTTATAAAGGTGGATATAACTAAATGTTGACCTATGACCATAATTTTTTGAACAGAGATTGTGCGTCCCCAGAGAACTTTATGTACCGAATTATAGCCAATTAGATTGGAAAATATGCCGAAAACCCGCAAAAATCTTAAACTTCGATGTAATTTATAAAGGGAGCTATATCGAAATGTAGACCCACGACAATAATTTTTTGTATGGAGGTTCACAAGCCTCCGAACTTTTCTTGTGCCGAATTACAGGCAATTCGATTGAAAAATGTGCCCCAAATATCTTTAATAGCATCAACTTCGACATCATTTATAAAGAAGGCTAGGGCTAAATGTGGACCTATTTTCATAATTTTTGGCATAGAGGTTAACCAGCCTCCGAAAATTTTTTGTGGCGAATTACAGCTAATTCGGCTAGAAAACGTGCAGAAAACCTTCATAAAGCTTCAACTTCGATAACATATATAAAAAGAGCTATATCGAAATAAGGTCCTATTACCATAATTATTTTGTGTGGAGGTTCACTAGCCACCCAGAAGTCCATGTGCCCAATTACAAAAATCCTGAATCGATGTCATTTATAAAAGCGGCTATACCGAAATGTGGGCCTATTTTCATAATTTTTTGCATAGAGGTTGTTGTTGTCTATGGCCATAATTTTTTGCATAGAGTTTGCTTAGCCTCTGAGAACTCCTCGTGCCGAATTACTTACAATTCGATTTGAAAAATGTGCCGAAAATCTTCAAATAGCTTCAACTTCGACGTCATTTATAAAGGGATCTATAGACAAATATGGACCTATGACCATAGTTTTTTGCATGGAGGTTCACCAGCCTCCTAGAATATGATGTGCCGATTTTCATTCCATTCGTTTGGAAAAGGTGCCGAACATCTTCAAATAGCTACAACTTCGATGTCATTTATAAGGGGAGCTACATCGAAATGTGGACCGACGGCCATAGTTTTTTGTATGGAGGTTCACTAGCCTCCGAGAACTTTTTGTGCCGAATTACTTACAATTCGATTTGAAAAATATGCCGAAAATCTACAAATAGCTTCAACTTCGACGTCATTTATAAAGGGATCTATAGACAAATATCGACCTATGACCATAATTTTTTGTATGGAGGTTCACCAGACTCCTAGAATATGATGTGCCGATTTTCAACCCATTCGTTTGGAAAAGGTGCCGTACATCTTCAAATAACTTCAACTTCGATGTCATATATTAAGGGAGCTATACCGAAATTTTGGTCTATGGCCATCATTTTTTGCATAGAGTTTGCTTAGCCTCTGAGAACCCCTTGTGCCGAATTACTTACAATTCGATTTGAAAAATATGCCGAAAATCTACAAATAGCTTCAACTTCGATGTCATTTATAAAGGAGGCTATGCTTAAATGTGAACCTATATCCATAATTTTTCGTATGGAGGTTGTCTAATCTCAGAGAACACCATTTACCGAGTTGCAACTAATTCGATTGAAAAAACCTTAAAAAAGCTTCAACTTCGTTTTGATTTATAAAGGGAGCTATGCCTAAATAAAGGTCTATATGGATAATTTTGGGTATGGAGGTTGACCAGCCTAGGAGAACTCCATGTGCCAACATGCAAACAAATCGGTTGGAAAATGTGCCGAAAATCTTCAAAAAGCCTGAAGCCTTCGATGTCATTTATAAAGGAGACTATATCAAAATGTGGACCTAAAACCAAAACATTATGCATATGTATGCCGGACAAACATTGAGAACTCCACGTGTCAAATTGCAGACAATTCGTTTGGAAAATATGCTGACAATCTTCGAAAATCTTTAACTTCGATGTCATTTATAAAGGAGGCTATGCATAAATGTAAACCTATATCCATAATTTTTGGTATGGAGGTTGTCTAATCTCAGAGAACTCCATTTACCGAGTTGCAACTAATTCGATTGAAAAATGTTCCGAAAACCTTCACAAATCGTCAACTTCGATGTCATTTATAAAGGAGGCTATGCCAAAATGTGGGCCCATGATCATGATTTTTTACATAGAGGTTGCTCAGCCTCTGAGAACTCCTTGTGGCGAATTACAAACAATTCGATTGACAAATGTGCCGAAAATCTTTAAATAGCTTCAACTTCGATGTCATTTATAAAGGAGGCTATGCTTAAATGTAAACCTATATCCATAATTTTTGGTATGGAGGTTGTCTAATCTCAGAGAACTCCATTTACCGAGTTGCAACTAATTCGATTGAAAAATTTACCGAAAACCTTCACAAATCGTCAATTTCGATGTCATTTATAAACGGGGCTATGCCAAAATGTGGGCCCATGATCAAAAATTTTTTACATAGAGGTTGCTCAGCCTCTGAGAACTCCTTGTGGCGAATTACAATCACTTCGATAGGAAAATGTGCCGAAAATCTACAAATAGCTTCAACTTCGACGTCATTTATAAAGGGATCTATAGACAAATATGGACCTATGACCATAATTTTTTGTATGGAGGTTCACCAGCCTCCTAGAATATGATGTGCCGATTTTCATACCATTCGTTTGGAAAAGGTGCCGAAAATCTTCAAATAGCTTCAACTTCGATATCATTTATAAAGGGAGCTATATCGAAATGTGGACCGACGACCATAGTTTTTAGTATGGAGGTTCACTAACCTCCGAGAACATCTTGTGCCGAATTACTTACAATTCGATTTGAAAAATGTGCCGAAAATCTTCAAATAGGTTCAACTTCGATGTCATTTATAAAGGAGGCTATGCTTAAATGTGAACCTATATCCATAATTTTTCGTATGGAGGTTGTCTAATCTCAGAGAACTCCATTTACCGAGTTGCAACTAATTCGATTGAAAAAAAACCTTCAAAAAGCTTCAACTTCGATTTGATTTATAAAGGGAGCTGTGCCAAAATGTGGGTCCATGATCATAATTTTTTACATAGAGGTTGCTCAGCCTCTGAGAACTCCTTGTGGCGAATTACAACCACTTCGATAGGAAAATGTGACCACAACTTGCAAAAATCGTTAACTTCGATGTCATTTATAAAGGCGGCTATGCCTAAATTTAGACCTATGACCATAATTTTTGGCATGGAGGTTGTCCAGCCTCTGAGAACTCCATGTGCCAAATTACAGCCAATTCGATTGAAAAATGAGCTTAATATCCTTCAAACAAATTAGCCTGTTACCCGTTGCGTATGACTAATAACATTACTTATACGTCACCATAATTAATCATCCGAAAAATTTGGCATGTCATTTCACAGTTCCTATTAATTTGTTGTTATTTTCTCTTTTTGCACTCTCCATGTTAATGAAAAATGTTCACCCATCATCGAGGAAAAAGGAAAAACTTGTAAGTCTACCATGGAGGTCATACGGTGTCAGTTCCAATTTTTTTATTTATTCGGAATAATGGTGATATTTCCATTTTCTCTTTTGTTTTCCATCAGCTATTTGTTGTTGTTTTTTTTGTTTGTTTTTGTTTATTGGTAAAAGGATAATGTTGTGTACACAAATTGTAATATGTACACAAATACATGCATAGGTACATAGGTATGTGTATGTATGGGTGTGTTTGTGTGGATATTGCATTTGTTTGTATTTTTTTATCACTGCAGGATATCTATGGAGGATATCATCAGCTATCATTATTACAAGAAAATTGTATTTCCGTTACAATGACCAAACAGAGAGAAAAACATAGAGGGGAGGGGAGAATAATTCTCGGTATGGAAGAGATAAGAATGACAAAAAAGTAAATAGAAGGCAATAACAATTACTCAGTTCTTCCTTCATTTTTTGCGGGAGATTAGATAGAATGAGAAATAATGATAGGGGCAGAATTAAAGCCTAAATATAATAGTAAACAATATATGAATAGGGAAGAAGAAGGGGGAGAGGGTAAGGAAGAATAACAATAAATATTAATACTATTTGATATTTCAAATGCCTCACAAAAATAGGTCACTGGCCGCATGAACTGGGTTAAAATCTACGACAAAATATATACATTTTGGTAATATTTACAAAGGAAGCTATACCGAAAGGTGGACCTATGATCCTAATTTTTTGCATAGAGGTTGTACAGCCTCCGAGAACCTTATGTGTCCAATTATAGCCATTTCGGTTGAAAAATGTGCCGAAGCTCTTCAAAGAGCTTCAACTTCGACGTCAATTATAAAGGGTGCTATACCGAAATATGGACCTAAGACCGAAATATTTTGCATGAAGGTCGATCAACCACTGAGCACCTTATGTGTCAAATTATAGCAAATTCGGTTGGAAAATGTGCCAAATACCCTTCATACCCTTCATATAAGCTTCAACTTCGATGCCAGTTATAAAGGGAACTATACCTAAATTTCAACCTATGATCATAATTTTTTGCATGGAGGTTGACTAATCTCAGAGAACTCCATTTGCCGAGTAGCAACAAATTCGATTGAAAAATGTGCCGAAAACCTTCAAAAATCTTCAACTTCGATGCCATTTATAAAGGGAGCTATACCGAAATGTGGATCTATAACCATCTTCTTTTGCATAGAGGTTGTCCAGCCTACTAGAACTCTATGTGCCGAATTATAACCAAATCGTTTGGAAAAATGTACCGAAATCCTTCACAAATCTTCAACTTCGATGTCATTTATAAAGGAGGCTATGCCCAAATGTTGACCAATGTCCTCAATTTATTGCACGAAAGTTGTCCAGCCCCCGAGAACCTCATGTGTCAAATTTTAGCCAATTCTGTCGAAAAATGTGCCGAAAATCTACAAAAAGCTTCAACATCGATGTCATTTAATAAGGGGACTGTGGCTAAATGTGGACCAATTTTTATAATATTTTGGATGAAGGTTATTCAGCTTCCGAAAACTTTATATGACAAATTATAGCCAATTCGGATTGAAAAAGTGCCGTAAACCTTCAAATAGCTTCAACTTCGATGTCATTTCTAAAGGGGGCTATGTCCAAATGTATACCTATATCCATAATTTTTAGCATGGAGGTTTATCAACCACTGAGAACAGCACGTGTCAAATTGCAGCCACTGCGGTTGGAAAATGAGTCCAAAAGCTTCAAAAACTTCAACTTCGATGCCGTTTATAAAGGTGGCTATGCCTAAATGTGGACCATTTTGCCAAATTTTCTGCATGGAGGCCAACCAACCTCCAAAAACTACCTGTGTCGAATTACAAACAATTCGGTTGAAAAACGTGCCGAAAATCCTCAAAAAGCTTCAACTTCGATGTTATTTATAAAGGGGGCTAGGGCTAAATGTCGACCTTTTTCCATAATTTGTTGAGTGGAGTTTATTCAGCCTTCAAGAACTTCATTTGCCGAGTTACAGTAAATTCGGTTGAAAAATGTGCCGACAATCTTCAAAAAGCTTCAACTTCGATTTGATTTATAAAGGGAGCTATGCCTAAATAAAGGCCTATATGGATAATATTGGGTATGGAGGTTGACCAGCCTAGGAGAACTCCATGTGCCAACTTGCAAACAAATCGGTTGGAAAATGTGCCGAAAACCTTCAAAAAGCTTCAACATCGATGTGTTTTATAAAGGGGACTATACCAAAATATGAACCTAAAACCAAAATATTTTGCATAGATGTCGAGAAACCATTGAGAACTCCATGTGTCAAATGTTAGCCGATTCGGTTGGAAAACGTGCCGAAACCATTTAAAAAGCTTCAACTTCGATGTCATTTACAAAGGTGGCTATACCGAAATATGGACCTAAAAGAAAAATATTTTGCATAGATGTCGACCAACCATTGAGAACTCCATGTGGCAAATTTCAGACAATTCGGTTGGAAAATATGCCGACAATTTTTTGAAAATCGGAAACTTCCATCGGAAACTTCCATAACTCAATAAGGACCTATGTCTATAATTTTTAGCATGGTGGTTGTCCAGCCACCGACAACAATCTGTGTCGAGTTACAATTAATTCGCGTGAAAAATGTGCCGAAAATCTTCAAAAAGCTTGAACTTCGATGTCATTTATAAAGGTGGCTATGCCTAAATGTGGACCAATTTCCATAATTTTCTACATGGAGGTTTACTCGCCTCCAAAAACTACTTGTGTCGAATTGTAACCAATTCGGTTGAAAAATCTACCGAAAATCTTCAACTTCGATGTCATTTATAAAGGGGGCTAGGGCTAAATCTAGACCTATTTTCATAATTTTTTGAGGGGAGATTATTCAGCCTTCGAAAACTTCATTTGACGAATTACAGCCAATTCTGTTGCAAAATGTGCTGTAAACCTTCAAAAAGCTTCAACTTCGATGACATTTATAAAAGAGGCTATGCCTAAATGAAGGCCTATATGCATAATTTTAAGTATGGAGGTTGTCCTACCTCTGAGAACTCCATGTGCCGTCTAGCAACCACTTCAATTGAAAAATGTGCCGAAAATCTTCAAAAAGCTTCATCTTCGATGCCGTTTATAAAGGTGGCTATGCCAAAATGTGGTCCAATGACTATAATTTTTGGCATGCAAGTTTTCCAGCCCCGGAGAACCTTTTGTGTCCAATTACAACCAATTCGAGTGGAATATGTTTCAAAAAATTTCAAAAAGCTTCAACTTCGATGTAATTTATAAAGGCGGTTATGCCTAAATGTGGACCAATTTTCAAAATTTTTTGACTGGAGGTTATTCAGCCTCCAAGAACATTATTTGCCAGATTACAGTAAATCCGGTTAGAAAATATGCCTAATACCTTCAAAAACCTTCAACTTCGATGTGACTTATAGAGGGAGCTATGCCTAAATGAAGGTATATATGAATACTTTTGGGTATGGAGGTTGATCAGCTTAGGAGGACTTCATGTGCCGAATAGCAAACAATTCGACGAAAAAATTTGCCGAAAATCTACAAAAAGCTTCAACTTCGATGCCGTTTATAAAGGAGGCTATGCCGAAATATGGACCTATTCCCATTATTTTTGGCACGGAGGTGGATCAACCTCTGAGAACTCTATGTACCGACTTGCAACCACTTCAATTAGAAAATTTGACAAAAACCTTCAAAAAGCTTCAACTTCGATGTCTTTTATAAAGGAGGCCATGCCAAAATGTGGTCCTATGATCATAATTTTTAGCATACAAGTTTTTCAGCCTCCGAGAACCTCCTGTGTCGAATTACAACCAATTCGAGTGGAATGTGTTTCTAAAATCTGCAAAAAGCTTCAACTTCGATGTAATTTATAAAGGGGACTATGCCGAAATTTGAACCTATGACCATAATTTTTTGCATGGAGGTTGTCCAGTCTCCGAAAACGACATAGGCCAAATTACAAAAAAAAAAAAAAAAATGGGTAAAATAATTATCTTAAAGCCTTCAAACAAATTAGCATGTTACCCGATGCGTATGACTGATGTCATAACGTATACGTCACATTAAAATATTATTTTTTACTGCTTATAGAAGGCGTGGATTTATAAAAGGATATTTTTTCATGGGCCTATACAAGGCGTGGATTTTTTAAAGAATATTTGTTCATGGGCCTATACAAGGCGTGGATTTACAAAAGAATATTTTTTCAAGGACCTAAACAAGGCGTGGATTTATGAAAGAATATTTTTTCAAGGACCCATAGAAGGCGTGGATTTATAAAAGAATATTTTTAAGGACCTAAACCAGGCGTGGATTTATAAAAGAATATTTTTTAAGGACCTCTACAAGGCGTGGGTTTATAAAAGAGTATTTTTAAGGACCTAAACCGGGCCTGGATTTATAAAAGAATATTTTTAAGGACCTAAACCGGGCGTGGATTTATAAAAGAATATTTTTTCATGGACCCATAGAAGGCGTGGATTTATAAAAGAATATTTTTAGGGGCCTATAGAAGGCGTGGATTTATAAAAGAATATTTTTTCATGGACCCATAGAAGGCGTGGATTTATAAAAGAATATTTTTAAGGACCTAAACCAGGCGTGGATTTATAAAAGAATATTTTTAGGGGCCTATAGAAGGCGTGGATTTATAAAAGAATATTTTTTCAAGGACCCATAGAAGGCGTGGATTTATAAAAGAATATTTTTAAGGACCTAAACCAGGCGTGGATTTATAAAAGAATATTTTTTAAGGACCTCTACAAGGCGTGAATTTATAAAAGAGTATTTTTAAGGACCTAAACCGGGCCTGGATTTATAAAAGAATATTTTTAAAGGACCAACCAAGGCGTGGATTTATAAAAGAATATTTTTTCATGGACCCATAGAAGGCGTGGATTTATAAAAGAATATTTTTAGGGGCCTATAGAAGGCGTGGATTTATAAAAGAATATTTTTAGGGGCCTATAGAAGGCGTGAAATTATAAAAGAATATTTTTTCAGGGGCCCATAGAAGGCGTGGATCTATAAAAGAATATTTTTTCAGGGGCCCATAGAAGGCGTGGATCTATAAAAGAATATTTTTGAAGACCTAAACAAGGCGTGGATTTATAAAAGAAGATTTTTTTCATGGGCCTATAGATTTTTTATTTTAATAATTTTTTTCATTTATTTTCCAATAAAAAATATTTAAAACATTTTTCATATATTTTCTTAATAATTTTTCTTCCTCACACATTTTTCTGCTGCATCGGAAAAAAAATTAATGTCTTTGCCAGAGATTTCATTCATTTTGCAATTTTTTTTATAATTTTTGGCACTGTGCCCATTATCATTATCATTTCCATTTTTTTTTTTAATTTCTACACAATTTGGCAATAAAAAATATTCAGCGACACGACATATTAACAATCTGTGGTCCAGATGAAGAACAGATATTATATATGTAATGGCAACCAGGCATTGAATGCTTTCACTCAGGGGAATGTCATAAATAATTTTCTTTGGAAGAAAATGTATATTTTTTTAATTAAATTTTTTTTATCTTATAGACCCACTTAGCTGCTAGCTATATGAGAAAATTTTTTAAAATTAAAAATAAGGAAAATGAAAGTAAAAAATTACATTGAAAATTATTTAAAATACCGATGAAGCCATTGTGACGTATGAGTGCCGACATGACTCATACGCCAACATGGGAGGGCAATTAAAGGGAATTGATTTGAAGTCAAATTTTTAATGAGAATTTAAATTAAAAAATTTTTTATTTACAATTCAATAAAAGCATCTGAGGGTCCTTGTAACAAAATTTCCCCATTTTTATAAAAAAAAATTGAAAATACCTATGAAGCCATTGTGACGTATATGTGCTGACATGACTCATACGCCAACAGGGAGGGTAATTAAAGGAAATTGATTTAAAGTCCGATTTTTTTCATAGAAAATTTAAAATTTTTATTAACAATTCAATGAAAGGATCGGAGGGTCCTTGTAATAAAATTTCCTCATTTTTATAATTTTTTTTTTTTTTATTTTACCATTGTCCCCTCCGTAATATTATTTACGACTTAACATCAATAATTTCATTTTGTTGTTATTTATTATTTCTGTCATGAATATTTATTGCAAAATAAAAACACAACTCAACGATAGCCTCCTCCTGCATTGCCTTTAAATAATTGATTTATATAACACATAAAAATTACCACTGGCCTCTTGACCTCTGAGGCCTACACAAACACACAGCCTACACACAGACAGGCCAGCAGAACAAAATGAATTATTGGCCTATTAGTCAGTGATATCCTGGCAGTCCCATTTATTGTTTGTTTTTTTTTTCAATTTTGGTATGAGTGTGGTATCACTCATACACACACACATCCACATTAGTTGCCATTTCTATTCGCAGTGACAACATTTTAGGCTGCAACAGTCACCGCTGCCACCACCCCATCCATTAAACTATTAGCCAGTAAAAACACACACACACCCACAACAATAAATGTTTGCAGAATTGTTTTTCCTCGCTCTAAATTTAATTTAAAATGCGGAGCACAAACTACAATAAACAAATAATTTCTAACAAATTAAATTTAATAAAAAATACAAGTTAATGGAATTTCTAAAATTTTGTTAAAGGAAAAAAAAACAAATATTTACTGAGGAGGTGAGACTGCGGGGACTGGGTGGCGTATGAGTAGCGACACTACTTATACGCCTTCTATAGGCCCATGAAAAAATATTCTTTTATAAATCCATGCCTCAGAGGGGGTCCATGAAAAAATATTATTTTATAAATCCACGCCTCAGTTGGCCCTTGAAAAATATTATTTTATAAATCCACGCCTCAGTTGGCCCTTGAAAAATATTCTTTTATAAATCCACGCCTCAGTTGGCCCTTGAAAAATATTCTTTTATAAATCCACGCCTTCTATGGGCCCATGAAAAAATATTCTTTTATAAATCCACGCCTTCTGTAGGTCCTTGAAAAAATATTCTTTTATAAATCCACGCCTTCTGTAGGTCCTTGAAAAAATATTCTTTTATAAATCCACGCCTTGTATAGGCCCATGAAACAATATTCTTTTATAAATCCACGCCTTCTACAGGCCCTTGAAAAAATATTATTTTATAAGTCCACGCCTTCTATAGGCCCTTGAAAAAATATTCTTTTATAAATCCACGCCTTCTCTGGGCCCTTGGAAAAATATTATTTAATAAATTTCAACTTCCATACCACCATAAGGTATACGTACTGTCACTACTCATACGCCACCCATGTCCCAAAATTAATTTCTTCGATAAAATCTTAAAAATACCCTCACAGACTACCTTTAAAAAATATTCTTAAATAAATCGAAGCTTCGACAACCTATAAAAATTATTCTTTACAAAATCTAAACCTTATAGAGGTCTTGAAAAAATATGTGTTATGAAATACACATTTCTGTAGGCCCTTGGAAGATATTAAATAAATCCAGGCCTCCAATATAGGCCTTTAAAAAAAACTTTTTTTTATTTAGTTTCAGTGACGTATAAGTAACAACAGTACTAATACGCTTCCAGTATATTAGTCCCGTGATTCCTTTTTTTGAAATTCAGGCCTAGTTCAGATCTAAGAAAAAATATTCTTCTGAAAATCTACGCCTTATATGGGCTAAGAAAAAACATTCTTTAAAAAATCCACGCCTTCTATAGGCTTTAAAAATGATCTGTTTTGGTTCTTAAATATATTCTTAAGAAAA
>NW_026876897.1:0-20847 GCF_032173495.1 Musca vetustissima | reverse complement strand
TAATTTTTTAGTCAGATCGGTCCCGCCGTTTTTAATTGATGAGTTGCAATACATTGTTTACATCATTTTTATAATCTTTTTTTTCGTTTGACTGCCACCCGCTTTTCACGAAAACAGGTTATGTATGAATATGTGTCGGAAACACAGAACACGGAGCAAAAACACAAAACAAAAAAAAAACTAAATATTGCGCCATCTGTCGGATGAACTTCGAACTACGCAGAAACACTCCTCACATCCCATAGAGCCTGTACATACAATCGGAACAGTAGTTGTTGAGTTTACACGTTATTTTTATTGATATAGAGATAGGGATTTGGCAAGTACATACAGGGTTGCCCATATTCGACGGACCCATGTTTTTTTTTTTAATCAAAGAAAAAAAAAATTGGCGGTTGGCAATATTAACCATTTAATTTGTTCCAAGTAGATTTGTTTACATTAATTTTTGAATATGATATCTCTCAAATGGCCGCCACTGGCGATGATGACGTATTGTGCCATCGTTTTTGCCAACATTTCGGCCGGAATAGCGGCTATTTCTTCACGAATGTTGTCCTTGAGCTCTTCTACGGTCCTTGGCTTGTTAACGTAAACATTTTGACTTCAAATATCCCCACAAGAAGAAGTCAGGCGGCGTCAAATCGGGCGAACGCGGTGGCCTGTTCAAATCACCACTTTTCGACATCAAACGGCCCGGAAACAAATTCTTCAGAAAATCGATTGTTATGCGACTTGTGTGCGGTGGAGCGCCGTCTTGTAGAAACCCGAACTGCCTCATACGCTTTCGACGAAGAATTGGCATCACAAAATTGGTCATCATGTCGCGATAACGCTCCTGATTGATGGTAACAGCATGGCCATTTTCATTTCATGGAAGAAAAACAGCCCAATGGCCGTTTTCGCACTAACGCCGCACCAAACTGTGACTTTTTCGTCATGAAGAGGCACTTCTTGAATCTCCTGAGGATTTTCAGTGGCGTACAAACGGCAATTTTGCTTATTTACGGTGCCATTCAATGTGAAATGGGCTTCATGATAATTTTGTTCCAAAATTGCTCGTCATCTTCGGCCATTTCGATGACTCTTTGGGCCCATTCCAATCGACGAGGCTTGTCCGTAGGCAACATTCTTTGCGTCAATTGAATTTTGTACGGGAACAAATGCCAAACAATGCGAATAATCCGTTGTAAAGTGGACCGAGCCACGGCCAACTGCTGAGAACGGCGTTTTTGGGATGTTCTTGGGGACCTCTCAACCCTGGCTCGTACGGCAGCGATATTCTCGGCCGATCGCCTTGGACGACTTTTATATGGCCTCTTCGGATTAGAAAGAGCCTTACCAGTCGAAAATTGTTCGTACGAACGCTTAATGGTGTTCTTAGAAGGCGCACTTCTCACATTTTTTAATGTTTTAAAAGCACGTTGCGTTTTCACAATTGACTTCTTCTGTTGAATGTTGAATTTCAACTATTTCAGAGCGCTCGCGTGGTGTGTATTGGTTCATGGTAAAAATCTGCTTGGACTTGGACGCTTCAAACTCGGTATGTCATTAAGCGATGTGTCACATCTGTCAAAAGTTATGGCGTTGCCAGATGGGTCCGTCGAATATGGGCAACCCTGTATATCTAAATTCGAATCCAACATGGAGACAATTGCGCATTATATGCTCTAGGTGTCTAACTTATATGTGCCTTTATTGTTCCTCAAATATATTTCTCATGATGTGAAAAATGTTGCCATTTAGTACGACTGCACCAATTTGACTCACATTTTCCTACGGTTGTTTTTAATTGCTGTGGGAAGAGTTTTGCCATAAAAAATAAATTTTTTTTTTTATTAAATTAAAAAAGTGAATCATTGACATTTCTATTATAATTTATTCATTTCTAGTTTTTTTTTTGTTTTTTTTTTTTTTTTTTTTGTTCTAATGCCACTCGGCTTTGGAAAATTAGCTAAAAACCACATTCGGTTAGCAAATCAAAGTGAAATTCTATAAGGGATTATTATGTTCGACTCTTTTTATTTGTTTATCCATATTAATTTTTAAATAAAACCACTAATTAACCATTCTAAATGAAATCTGATCAATGTGATAGCATCAGCAACAACAAAAAAAAAAAATACCTATAAATAATATAAAATAGCTTCTTTTGTAAAAAAATAAAAAAAAACAAAATTGAAAAGGTTGCCACATAATATCAATGAACTAACTATTCATTAAAACAAAGAATAACACAAATACAAAAACAACAACAAAAAATAATGGCTGAAAATAATTATGTGTTAAAATAAAATATACAACATGTAATTAAAACTACACGGGGAGAAATAATTGAATTGAATAGAATGGCATTAAATTTATGCGAAAAAGCAAAAAAAAAAAACACAACCAGATAATGGCTGTAATGGATGAAGATTAAAAAAAAACAACAACAACAGCGAAACATTACAACAATATTTAAAAAATGTTAGCTTTAATTTTTAAAAAGCCATGACAAAAATAACAACAACCAAGGGGAACAATACACAACATAATTCAAACAACATACCATAAGGGAATATTTGAAAAAAAAAAAAAACAGTAAGGAAAGCAGTAAAGTTGGACGGGGCCGACTATATGATCCCCTTCAACACTTTGGGTATATTCAACAGATGAATCCTAACAGAACTGGCATTTTTGAAGGACCAGTAAAATTGAAATTAGATCCATAAACATGTCACTCTGTAACCGATACTAAATTTTTCATTTGGTCAGATATAAAAGCTATATCTAAATCTGAACCGATTTTCACGAAACTTAACACACATCATTCTAGGGTTTATTTAGTACGCTGTCCCAAATTTCGTGCAAATCGAAAGGTATATAGGGACTTTGGTACACCATTTACCTTAAATCGGACGAAAATATATATGGGAGCTATATCTAAATCTGAACCGATTTTCAGGAAACTTAACACACATCATTCTAGACCTAACTGATTACGCTGTGCCAAATTTCGTGCAAATCGAAAGATATATAGGGACTTTGCTACACCATTTACCTTAAATCGGATGAAAATATATATGGGAGCTATATCTAAATCTGAACCGATTTTCTCGAAACTTGACAGACAACACTCTAGGCTAAATCCAGTATGTTATGCCAAAATTCGTGCAAATCGAAGGATATATAGGGACTTTGGTGCACCATTTACATAAAATCGGAAGAAAATATATATGGGACCTATATTTAAATCTGAACCGATTTTAACGAAATTTAACACACATCGTTCTAGACTTAATTCAGTACGCTGTGCCAAATTTCGTGCAAATCGAAAACTATATAGGGACTTTGGTGCACTATTTACCTAAAATCGGACGAAAATATATATGGGAGCTATATCTAAATCTGAACCGATTTTCACGAAACTTAACACACTTCGTTCTAGGCTTAATTCAGTATGTTATGCCAAATTTCGTGCAAATCGATGGATATATAGGTACTTTAGTGCACAATTTACATGAAATCGGGCGAAACTATATATGGGAGCTATATCTAAATCTAAACCGATTTTCTCGAAACTTGACAGACATCACTCTAGGTTCAATTCAGTATGTTATGCCAAATTTCGTGCAAATCGGAGGATATATAGGTACTTTGGTGCACAATTTACATGAACTCGGGCGAAACTATATATGGCAGCTATATCTAAATCTGGACCGATTTTCTCGAAACTTGGCAGACATCACTCTAGGCTCAATTCAGTACGTCATGCCAAATTTCGTGCAAATCGAAAGATATTCAGGGACTTTGGTGCACCATTTACCTTAAATCGGACGAAAATATATATGGGAGCTATATCTAAATCTGAACCGATTTCTCCCAATTTCAATAAGGTTCGGCCTTGGGCCAAATGAATGAGCTGTGCAAAATTTCATCCAATTCGAATAACAAATGCGAGCTGTACTTTGTTAGCAAAAATACATGGACAGATGGACATGCGTAAATCGACTTAGAAAGTGATTCTAGGCATATTCTCAAAAGGAACCATGTGTCTATCTCGTTTCCTTTTGTCTGTTACAAACATATGCACAAAGACATAATACCCTGTACCACAGTGTGGTGAAGGGTAAAAAAAACCGAGGGGATGTAAATTGGGATTAAAGGGAATTTTTAAATATTTTTCCTGGCTGAAGTGGAGATTTTTTCAAAAATATTTTTCCAGGTCTCTAAACTGGCGTGATTTTTATACCCTACACAACTATGTTGTCAGGATATTATAGCTTTGTGCAGCCCCAAATGTTTGTAACGCCGCGAAATATGTACCGATCGTCATATCTCGACTAGCTGAATCGATTTAGACATAAGTGTCCGTCCGTCCGTCTGTTCATTGTAATTTGTAAATTCGATACAGGCCCCAGTTATGGGCCAATCTTCACGAAATTTTGCATGTAGCATGGGTTCTGGCCAATGAAGACCTCTATTGTTTTTGATAAAGATCGGTTATTATTTAGGGTATGAAATGGACCAAATACTCAAGTTTTGCCGGGTTTTCTAGACGCTCTTGTGGCCGCAATTATGACCCAAATGGAGAAGGGGAGCGGGCCAAACAATAAGCATGCCTGTTTTCGGTGAGCTGAGCAGTATAGTCGGACGGGGCCGACCATATGAGACTCTACACAACTTGCACGAAAAACTAAATTTCTGTGGATCTATATTCTGAGCTTGGGCAATATTTCACGATATTTGAACCATCTGGACCAACTAGAGGTCGACAATTATAACTAATGTACAGCCATTCTAATTACGTGTCCAGATTCCCTTCCCTTGTGTTGTGATCTATAGGCTCCAATGGGAATAAGAAGCCATTGGAGCCTATAGATCGACTCGAAAAAACACAAAAAATTAAGTTTTCGGTCCACCGAACCCATCCGTGAAGATTGTTCCATAACTGTGGCTTGTATCGTGTTTACAAATTATAATGGATAGACGGACGGGCGGGATATGACGAGTTATGACGATCGATATACTTAAAGTTGGGTCTAGGATCAATATTTCGCAGCGTTACAAACACTTGGGGCTGCACAAAACTATACTAACCTGACAACATAGTTGTGTAGGATATAAAAATCTTCTCTTCAAAAAAAAAATTTTTTTAATATTGCATTTCGATTCCCGCTTCGGCTTCCCTGTTAATCGCCACACCACCAAAAAAAATATGTAATAAAAAATGTTACAATATAACAATTTTCGCATTGTTTGTTGTTAAATGGCATTACAAACAAATTAGCAAAAATTTATAACAATTTCATGTTTTGTTTTTTAAGCAAAAAAAAAAAAAAAATATTTTTACAAAACGAAACCGAATCCAAACGCACACAAAAATTAATGGCCTCAAACAGCAGCGGCAACGGCGCCGACAATACCAACAATAAATGATTATTGTTGTTAACAATAATGTTTGCAGTATTTGGTTATAATGTAAAACCATTGCTATTATTATTGTTGTTGTTGTTGCTATTGTTGTCATAGTGTCAGGAGACATTCAGATTTTAATGCCGTTTTCACTCCATTTAGAGTTAATGAATGTTTTTTGTATGGTTTTGTTGTTGTTTTCACTGGAATCCAACCAACAGATAGATTTATAATTTATGTATTGTTTGACACAGCAACAGTGACAACAGCAGCAACAACAACAAATTCCAACTAACCAACAAAAAAACGGATCAGAACAACAAAACTCAACTACATGCCAAGCCATTATCCTAGGTATGAAAAGACCACAAAGCCAACTAAAGCTGATTATCAGATTGCAAAATCGGTCATAGAGACTGAGCCAAGCCAGTCGGCGAGCGAGAGATACATGTTCAGATATAATGCTATGAAATTCTCCACAGCAACAACAACAACAAGAACACAACAACACTGATAACAACAAATTGACAGTCATACATAAAATATAATGCATGGCTAGTATTTGTCCACTAGATTGGAGTTTTTTTGTTTTGTTGTTTTTGGGAGGGGGGACAGACCACCATATGACTGACAGACGTGGAAATTCACTCGACACACACACACACACGGAGCCTCACCAACAAAAAAATCTATATCCCGTATAATACGTGTCACATATCATAGCCAGCTATTAGTTTACAGCCAATTGCTGGCCAACAATGACACCAAAAAAAAAAAAAACGCAGCTGAACACGAAACCAACAACAACAACTACAACACCAATTCTCTATAATTGAAACAAAATATACATGTTGGGGACTTATTTTTAATGGAAAATTTAGTTTGTAGTCATTTAAATTTAATTATATTACAAATACTTGGCTGGCATGGTGTTTCAAAATGGATAGGAGATTTTTTTGCCATCTAAGCAAGCAAAGGGTTTTATTTTGCTAAAACAAAATGCCTTAAAGTATGCATTAATTTTAAATAAATCAAGCGAAAAAGCGTTAAGTTCGGCCGGGCCGAACTTTGGATACCCTCCACCATAGATATACTGACAGGTATTTGAAATAAAAATATGGGGAACATACCAAAAAGTGTACCTATACCGACATTTCTACAAACCGATTATGGTTCTAAATATTGGTCCTAGACCCCATGTTTCTTTGGACTAAATTTGTTTCAAAAAATTTTGATTTCATATAAACTTTGCCCATCTTATTAGTTCTTCCAAAATTAGCTCAAGTTCGAACATTGGGAATATCGGTCCACTCCTGTATGTTCTAGTTTTTTTCGAATCTTCCGCAGATGAAATGATTACAACAGAGTCTTAAAAACAAACCCAAACACGGAACAAATCATATAACTATTTTATTATAAAAAGGGGGTTATATGGGGACAACCCCAAAAAGGGGGCGAATATAAAAAATTTCTGGTAGGGAGATTTTTTTATCATATACGATTACAAAATACCAAATTGCAGCGAATTCGGTTGAAAAACGAGCTCAAGAACCCCATAATACCGAATATTGGGGGTACCCTTATATGGGGGCTATCCAAAAAAAAATTGACCTATATTTATAATTTTTTGTGAAGAGATTTGGTACCTATTAATAACTCAGAACACTAAATTACAGCCAATTCGGTGGAAAAATACGATTAAAACCCTTAAAATACTGAAAATTAGGAGGTACCGTTATATGGGAGCCAACAGAAAAAGTGGACCTATATTTATAATTTTTTGTGGAGACATTTAGTACCCAATAAGAACTCAATTTCAGCGTATTCGGTTGAAAAACGAGCCCAAGAACCCCAAAATACCGAAAATTGGGAGGTACTGTTATATGGGAGCTATGCCTAAACGTGGACCGATATATCCCATCTTCGAACTTGACCTGCCTGCAAAAATCGGAAGGGAAATTATATTTGTCCCCAGCGTCGGAAAATTCACCACTCATGAAGAAACATCCGACAACGGGGCATGAGGTTGATTGACTTCGCGGCAGCAAAAAAACAAGGTTGTTAGCAGCACCAGATTCAAGCATCTCGATATACACAAGGGAACCTGAAGTTCACCTGATCAAGCAACGAGAAATGACATTGATCATGTTGTGATAGACAGAAGGCATTCATCCAGTGTATTAGACGTTCGTTCGATTCGAGGAACGAATATCGATTCGGAGCACTACCTTGTGGAAGCCAAGGTTCGCACTCATCTTAATGTTGCAGCAAAGGTGCTATCTAACATCTAAAAATATAACAGGTAGCCGAGGCCTATTCCGCTCAACTTACCCACCTGCTTGGCGAAAGCACTTCCTATCCCGATAATAGTATAGAAGCACAATGGCAAAGAATTCCCAACTCCCTACATACTGCAGCAAAGGCAACACTAGGGTACCAAAAAACTCCATCAAGAAATCGATGGTACGATCAGGAGTGTCGTAATGCTACGGATCGGAAAAACGCAGCGTATAAGACAACCCTGCAGACAGTAGCAACACGTAAAAAATCCACGCCTATTGGTCTTAAGAAATTTCTTTATAAAATCCACGGATTATCGGCAGAAAAGCATGATGTTCGAAAATTTTTATCAACGAGTGAAACCCCAAACCGAAGGTTTTTCATGCAGGCACATCCTCTTGTAGAGATGAAAAGGGAAACCTGGTGACACACACACAGACAGCGTGCTGAGGATCTGGAAGGAGCATTTTGAAAAGCTTCTGGTATCAAATAGTGACGGTGAAGACGATACCCCAGAACCAATAAGAGATGATGGTATAGAGTGTATACCACCTAGCCAAGATGAGGTCCTAAAAGCAATTAATCGGCTCAAGAAGAATAAAGCAGCAGGAGCCGATGGGTTACCAGCCGAACTATTCAAGATTGGTGGTAATATGCTGGTCAGTAGCATGCTGATTAGTACAATTTGGCTAGGGTTAGTAAATAATATTTTTAAAAATCCCCACCTTGCATAACTACTTGAAAAAATATTTTTAAGAAAACCACGCCTTGTATAACTACTTGAAACCCCCTCGGTGGACAATGCCATACATTCCCCACTTACTAACTTAGCTGGCTTGTGGCAGAACTTTCGTTCCATAAGCCGAGCTTAAAAAAAATGTTTCCAAGCGCGATGGTCTTTGGCGCATCTCCTCTAATTTGAAAGACCACGTTCCAAAATGTTGTCTTACACTTGATTTTTCCATCTGATTCATGGCCTTCCCCTTCTGCGTGGACCATCAGCTGGTTCGCTTTTATATGCCTTTTGAGCTGGGGCATTCTCATTCATTCGCACAACATAGCCATTGTAGTCGCTGCAGCTCAATACGACTGACTATGTCGATGTCCGCGTATAAACTGTAAAGCTCGTGGTTCATTCGACGCCGATATTCACCGTCAACACAGATTGGCCCATAGATCTTTCGGAGAATTTTTCTCTCAAACACTCCAAGAGCTGCCTTATCTGTTTGCGTAAGTACCCAGGCTTAAGATCCATTAAACACCACACTAGAGTGCGGAAATATAGCGCCGATCGCTTTGAAATTTTCTATGAGGTTCCCAATATGGCCTATAATTGTCGGTGATGATCTGATAATAATATTGGGATGAAGTGGAAAGAAAACTTATTTTTTTTTCTGTTTTTTTTTCGTGGAAGTTGTGTAGGGTATCATATGGTCGGCTGCGTCCGACTGTACTGCTCCGCTCACTGGTTTATAGATATTTTTTCAATGGTCTATGCAAGACGTAGATTTTTTATAAATATAAAATATAAATAAAATATGCACACACACACACACATTTCTAATGACTTTATTTTATTTACCCAAACAAATAATTTTTTTCTTTACTCTCCAAACTTCATTATAAATTCCCCTTGTCTTTGCATACATGCCATCGTTGTGTGCGTGTGTTTGTGTAAATATAGCAACAACATCTACTACTAAAAAAATAAAATTAATTACTTAGTTTTTAATCTCTTACTTGTAGACAGTGAATATAATATTCTATGTTAGATATGAGATTATATATATGCTTTAGATATATCTCTAGGATACATGTATGTGTACATATATATGTACATATAAATGTATATGTGTGTGTAGCTTGGGATGTATGTGTGTGTGACTCTGTGTGTAAGTGTGAATGCATAAACATTCCACTCAAATGACTTGTAAAATTGTGAAAATTTTTCAATTAATCTTGTTTGTAGTCGTTCCGTTTTTTGTTTTCCTCCACAGGATCTCCATCACCACTACCAACCAAGTTTAGACAAACAACAACATTTACAGGATAATGGTGGTCACTATATATATTTTTCTCGTCTCTTTTACAGATTGACCTTTAAAGTGGTGGAGTCGGAAAAATGACAAAGTTCGGAAGTGGGAGAAAAAATAAAAAAATTATAGAAATTGAAAATGGGGTATAGCCTAAGGGAGAGGGTCCTGTGAGAGGGGGAAAAATATAAAAGTCGGAGGTGCTTATGAGGCCCTCCTCATAAGGAAGTATATAGAACCATAACCAAAATTGATTTTTTCCATCCATCGCAAGTCTCTCCCTTAGGTATAGCCTGAGAGAGAGAGTCCTGTGAGAGGGGAAGAAATTATAAAAGTCTGAGGTCCTTATGGGACCCTCCTCATAAGGGAGTATATAAATCCATACCCAAAATTGATTTTTCCCATGGGAAGTCAATCGAAAATCATGACTTATGTCGGAAAAATGACAAAGTTTGGAAGAGGGAGAAAAAAAAAATATATAGAAATTGAAAATGGGGTATAGCCTGAGGGAGAGAGTCCTGTGAGGGGGAAAAAATTATAAAAATCTGAGTTCCTTATGGAACCTCCTCATAAGAAAGTATATAGAGCTATACCCAAAATTGATTTTTTCCATCGCAAGTCAATCGAAAATCTTGACTTATGTCGGAAAAATGACAAAGTTTGGAAGAGGGAGAAAAAATAAAAAAAATATATAGAAATTGAAAATGGGGTATAGCCTGAGGGAGAGAGTCCTGTGAGAGAGGAAATTTTTATAAAAGTCTGAGGTCCTTATGGGACCCTCCTCATAAGGAAGTATATAGATCCATAACCAAAATTGATTTTTTCCATCGCAAGTCAATCGAAAATCTTGACTTATGTCATAACCCTTTTTATGTTATCCTTTCAAAATATCCTTTGCTCCGCTTGACATCTATAAAATATTCTAACAGATAAAATCTTTTGATAAAACCAAAACCTTCTCCCAATTTAAAAAGAGGAAAATTCGACCTTTACCACCAGTAGTGTAGGTGGTTAAAATCAACAAATACCACTTCGACACACACACACAGATATACACCCACATATCCATATCAAGATAAAATAAACTATATAGAATATTTTTTTTTTTTAGCTAAAAAATTCCAAGTAATTTTTCCTGAAGCAACAGCAGCAACATACCAAATATGGTTTTATGCTAAATATAAATCTTGGTGGTATATTTTCTATGTGGTCAGGACGGGCCAGAGAAGGAAACTAGAGAAAGGATTCCCATTCAGGATAAATGTGAATTCTCGAGAATGACCAACCACATTTAACCACCATTACTCTAGTTTTCTCTGCTCTCCGTTTTTTAGCCTTGAGTCCTTGCTTAATTTCAGTTCATTCCGCATTCGTTTTGTTTTGTCCTTTCTGTTCGTTATTGTGTTTGGGGTTTGCAGCTCATATGTTATGTTTAATGGTTATTCATTGTGTGTGGAAAAGGGGAAGAGCATCGAAGCAAGGGGGATTGGGTCATGGAAAAATTATTAAGTTACACTTACATATTTCCAGCAATTAGTTAAACAAAAGTAGTCAAATGGTAAATTGTTTTGTGTTCGGATTTTCATTTTTATTTTCCGATTTGCTTTTGTGCGGACAAAGAATGCTATAACAATAAATGGGTTAAACATAATGGGCAATATGACTTAATTATTTGAAAGGGAATTTTAGAAAAGGAAAACAAAAACAAACCTTTCATAGCTACATATAAAAATCAGCAAGGAAAGTAGTAAAGTCGGACTGGGCCGACTATATGATACCCTTCACCTCTTTGGGTATATTGTACATATGTATCCTTACAATTGCATGTCAATGTTCCCATCGGAGGATCATTCTCATGTCTTTATACAACCTATAATAAATTAGATTTCATTCGGGCAGAGACAAATTTATGGAAAACGCAAAAATTGACATACGCTATTCGTTACCCCTTACCTACATACTTAGCTGGCTTGTGACAGAACTTTCGTTCCATAAGCCGAGCTTAGAACAGATTTCCAGTCGTGTCGGTCTTTTGCGCAGTTTTTCCAATTTGAACGAGCATTTTCGGCAATGTTGTCTTCGACTTGATCTTTCCATCTTATTTGTGGCCTTCCCCTTCTGCGTGAGCCATAAGCTGATTCGCTTTTATATGCCTTCTGGGCTGGGGCATTTTCATCCATTCTCACAACATGAACTAGCCAACGTAGTCGCTGCAGCTCAATACGTCTAACTATGACGATGTCCGAGAATAGCTGGTACAACTCATGGTTCATTCGACGGCGATATTCACCGTCAACGCAGATCGGCCCATAGACCTTTCGGAGAATTTTTCTCTTAAACACTCCAAGAGTTGCCTTATCTGCTTGCGCATGTACCCATGCTTCAGAACCATATAACAGCACGGGTAGTATCAGCGTCTGGGAGGTGGCATTGTTTTTGAGTTGTTTGCTCAGACGGGGTACCGCACTGTTAAAATTTTAATTTCAATCAGACACCCGTTCGAAATTCATATGGAGGCTATGGCTGCATTTCCACAAATTTCAACAAAACGCAAAACGCCATTCAATTCTCAATTTTATACGTTGTTCAAAATTTCGTGTTAAGCGGACGAACATTAGCAGTTTGGTGCAACATTTATGTAAAATCGGACGAATATATATGTATATGTGGAAGCTATATCGATATTTGAACCGAAACTTACAACACATAATTTTAGACTCATTTCAGTACCCTATGCCAAATTTCGTGCAAATCGAAAGATATGTAGGGTCTTTGGTGCACTATTTACAAAATCGTACGAAAATATATATGGGAGCTATATCTGAACCGATTCTCCCAAAACTAACCACTCATCATTCTAGACTCAATTCAGTACGCTATGCCGAATTTCGTGGAAATCGAAAGATATATAGGGACTTTGGTGCACTATTTACCTAAAATCGGACGAACATATATATGGGAGCTATATCCAAATCTGAACCGATTTCCACGAAACTTAACATACATCATTCTAGAAGTAATTCACTGCGCTGTGCCAAATTTCGTGCAAATCGAAAGATATATAGGGAGTTCGGTACACCATTTACCTTAAATCGGACGAAAATATATATGGGAGCTATATTTAAATCTGAACCGATTTTCTTAAATTTTAGCACAAGTCATTCTAGACTCAATTGAGTACACCATGCAAAATTTCGTGCAAATTGAGAGATATTTAGGGACTTTGGTGAAACATTTACCTTAAATCGGACGAAAATATATATGGGAGCTAAATCTAAACCTGAACCGATTTTCACGAAACTTCACACACATCGCTCTAGACTCAATTCAATATCCTATGCCAAATTTCGTGGAAATCGAAAGATATATAGGGACTTTGGTGAAACATTTACATAAAATCGGACAAAACTATATATGGAAGCTAAATCTAAACCTGAACCGATTTTCACGAAACTTAGCACACATCATTCTGGACCTAATTCAGTACCCTATGCCAAATTTCATGCAAATCGAAATATATGCAGGGACTTTGGTGCCCCATTTACCTTAAATCGGACGAAAATATATACGGGAGCTATATCTAAATCTGAACCGATTTTCTTCAATTTCATAAGGATTCGTCCTTGGGCCAAATTAGTGAATGTGCCAAATTTCTTCCAAATCGGATCATAAATTCGACCTGTACTTTGTTTACAATTTAATATCTATAGACGGATGGACATGCATAAATCGACTCAGAAGGTGATTCTATGCATATTCTCAAAAGGAACCATGTGTCTATCTCGTTGCCTTTTGCCTGTTACAAACATATGCACAAAGACATACCTGTAGACATACCAGACCCTGTACCACAGTGTGGTGAAGGGTATAAAGATCCACTCTTTCGATACTTCCTTATAAAAATATTAAAAAAGAACAATTCACGTCTGTGATAGGTCCTAATAAACATATTTATAAAACAGTTAGCGGAGCAGTATAGTCGGACGGGACCGACCATATGATACCCTACACAACTTCCACGAACATCTAACATTCTGTGGTTCTAAATTCTGAGTATGGAAAATATTTCCCGATATTTGCACCAACTTGACCGACTAGAGGTCAACCGAATATTACTAATATTCAGTACAGCCCTTCTAATTAATTGGCCAGATTCCCTTCACCGTGGTTGTGTTGGGGTTTCAATTGTGGCCTATACATCGATTCGAAAAACACAAAATTTTAAATGTTCGGTCCAGTTCATCCCAAAACTATTATCTGATCATCACCGAACATTATAAGCGTTGTCCTTGACCATAATTGGAGCCTCATGGCACATTTCAAAGCGATCAGCGCTATATTTCCGCCCTCTAGTGTGGTAATGGGTTACTTAATAATACCTGAATACGTAAGCACCCGTAAATATTTAAGTGTAATTCCCACATCCGAGTACATACGAAAATATAATTTGTATCAATTTAATGTTCAATCACTCCTCTTGGATATACTACCAACTTATCGGGTCAATGTCCTTCAGGGGCAAATATATACACCATAGAATACTTTTTTTCAATTTTTAACATAAAAGTCGGAGTTCATTTGAACCGCTAAATATTGACTAATCTTTATAATAAGAATAAGGCATGCTTATTCTTTAGCCCTATTCCGTTCTCCATGTAAAATTTCGCGATGTTCTGGCCATAATTGCGGCCTCTGGAGCGACCAGAAAAAAACACAAAAATTAAGTATTTGATCCATAATTGCGGCACCTGGAGCGACCAGGCAAACCGACAAAAATTAAGAATCCCCTAAACATTAACCGATCATTACCAAAAACAGTAGGGGTCTTCATTGGCCAGAACTGGTCCTAAATGAAAAAATTTCGTGAAGATCGGTCCATAACTGTGGCCTGTATCGTGTTTACAAATTATAATGGACAATCTTAACCATAATCAAATTCCGATTTCGTCAACAATTTTAAAGAATTTGTTTTTAAAATAAAATAGTTGTGTAGGGTAAATGTGTAGATCGACTCAGCTGGTCGAGATATGACGATCGGTATACTTGAAGGTGGGTCTAGGACCAATATTTCGCGGCGTTACAAACTGTTGGTGCTGCACAAAGCTATCATACCCTGACAACATAGTTGTATAGGGTATAAAAATCCGCGACTTTCATTGGTCCTTATAAAAATATTATATTTTAGAAAAAATGTGTGGTTGTTTAAGGGCCTGTTATTTTATTAACTTTTCTCTTTGTAGTTTATTACCCTTTTGACCTGCTTTATGTCTGAATCTAACAACCATTTCAATATCCAATAACATTTAATGCAATGATTGTCATTTTTTTTTTTCGTTTAGAAAACGTAACTTTATTTCAAATCAAATACATCGACCGACTGCTAGCGATGATGACGACAACAAAGTTGGCAAGTTCAACACCCTCGTCCAGTTGTACCCATGTCGCACTGGACAAAACACCAGCGATTTATGTTGGGTCATCTACTTTTAGTATATAATACGCATCAAAACCAAACAAACACACACACACACTAATTCACACACGTGACATACACAGCGAGCGACCGACCAATACACAGTAAATATTTAATGAACCATAAAGTGATGTGATTAAAACTAATAGAGAGTGAATGTCATAGATGGATGTGGATGTGAGTGTGTTTGTGTAATTGTGTGTTCAAACAAAATGACAAAAACGTGCAACAACCAACAAAATAGTTATTTAACCAAAAAACGGTTTGTTTTTTTGTCAAAATGTTTTTTTTTTTTACCACAAAAACATCAAAAACAGTTTTGACAATTAGCAGCACAAAATTAGGACATTTGTAGTTTCCATGCCATACATTTGGCTTTGAAACCGGGTTAAGTGGGACACCCATTTTTCGGGTTGCTGTAAATTTGACAAACATTTGTGGAGGGCTTTTTATACCCTACACAACTATGTTGTCAGGGTATTATAGCTTTGTGCAACCCCAAGGGTTTGTAACGCGGCGAAATATTGGTTCTAGACCCACCTTCAAGTATACCGGTCGTCATATCTCGACTAGCTGAGTCGATCTAGACATGTGTGTCCGTCTGTCCATTATAATTTGTAAACACGATACAGGCCCCAGTTATGGACTGATCTTCACGAAATGAAGATCAATGAAGACCCCTATTGTTTTTGGTAAAGATCGGTTAATATTTAGGGGATGAAATGGACCAAATACTTAATTTTGTCGGTTTTTTTTTTTTTTTTGGTCGATCCAGAGGCCGCAGTTACGGTCCGAACATCGTAAAATTATACAGGGAGAAGGGGATCGGGCCAAAGAATAAATATGACTGTTCTAATAAACATCGGTCAATATTTAGCGGTTCAAATGGTCCCTGACTTTTGTGTCAAAATTGACAAATTTTGTATTCTATGGCGTATATACTCCTGAAGGACATAGACCCGAGAAGTTGGTAGTATATCCAATAGGCGTGGTTGACCTTTAAATTGATACCAATTATATGGTTGTATGTACTCGGATGTGGGAGATATACCTACATATTTGAAGGTGTCTATGTGCTACGACATTGTTTAGAATTCCAATAACCCACTAGAGGGCAGAAATGTCGCGCTGATCGCTTTAAAATTTTACATAAAGTTCCGGTTATGGTCAATTGCGATGCATATAATTTTGAGATGGTGAGATTGTGCTTAGGGTGCAATAAACCGACTATACTGCTCCGATCACTGGTTTATTATTGTTTTTGTGGTTTATTATGGGAGAAGGGAAATCATTCATTAAAAAAATCCACGCCATAAAAAAATATTTTTTTAAAAATCCACGCCTGTCGTTGAGCCTTGAAAAAATATTTTTAAAAAAATCCACGCCATAAAAAAATATTTTTAAAAAATCAACGCCTGTAGTTGAGCCTTGAAAAAATATTTTTAAAAAATCCACGCCTGTCGTTGAGCCTTGAAAAAATATTTTTAAAAAATCCACGCCTGTCGTTGAGCCTTGAAAAAATATTTTTAAAAAATCCACGCCTGTCGTTGAGCCTTGAAAAAATATTTTTAAAAATCCACGCCTGTCGTTGAGCCTTGAAAAAATATTTTTAAAAAGTCCACGCCTGTCGTTGAGCCTTGAAAAAATATTTTTAAAAAATCCACGCCTGTCGTTGAGCCTTGAAAAAATATTTTTAAAAAATCCACGCCTGTCGTTGAGCCTTGAAAAAATATTTTTAAAAAATCCACGCCTGTCGTTGAGCCTTGAAAAAATATTTTTAAAAAATCCATGCCTTATATAGAGCCATAAAAAATATTTTTAAAAAATCCACGCCTTATATAGAGCCATAAAAAAATATTTTTAAAAAATCCACGCCTGTCGTTGAGCCTTGAAAAAATATTTTTAAAAAATCCACGCCTGTCGTTGAGCCTTGAAAAAATATTTTTAAAAAATCCACGCCTGTCGTTGAGCTTTGAAAAAATATTTTTAAAAAATCCACGCCTGTCGTTGAGCCTTGAAAAAATATTTTTAAAAAATCCACGCCTGTCGTTGAGCCTTGAAAAAATATTTTTAAAAAATCCACGCCTGTCGTTGAGCCTTGAAAAAATATTTTTAAAAAATCCACGCCTGTCGTTGAGCCTTGAAAAAATATTTTTAAAAAATCCACGCCTGTCGTTGAGCCTTGAAAAAATATTTTTAAAAAATCCACGCCTGTCGTTGAGCCTTGAAAAAATATTTTTAAAAAATCCACGCCTGTCGTTGAGCCTTGAAAAAATATTTTTAAAAAATCCACGCCTGTCGTTGAGCCTTGAAAAAATATTTTTAAAAAATCCACGCCTGTCGTTGAGCCTTGAAAAAATATTTTTAAAAAATCCACGCCTGTCGTTGAGCCTTGAAAAAATATTTTTAAAAAATCCACGCCTCATATAAAGCCATGAACCTATGAAAAAATATTTTTTTTTAATCCACGACTTAATTCGATCCTTGAAAAAATATTTTTTTTAATCCACGTCTAAAAGTATACCTTAAAAATATTTTAAATCCAAGCCTATAGGTATACCTTAACAATATTTTTATTTTTTAATTTAGTGTGTTTCTTCTTCATTTTGAAAATATTTTTATTATATCAATATCACATGAATTGAAAAGAAATATATTTATTGAAACTCTTAATCACTTAAATCCCTCTTGCATCCACCAAAAACCTCATTAATTTACATACATTCATAATATATGATCTCCCACTTTATGGATATATTTTTTTCTGGGTACGCAGTCTGAGGCACAAAAAAAACATTTAATGCAGCATACCTCAAGGGGTGTCTTATACAACAGTAAAAAAACAAGCTTTTATTATCTTTATGTCTCACGCATAAACGTGATAACGACCTTAACCAATATTCACACACACACACAAGAGACGTTCCGCACCCGTACCCTCTCTCAGACTCACACCAGTGGTACATACACCAGGATATATTCATCCCGGTCGTGTAATATACAATAATCACAACAGCCATTAAGAGCTGTGTTCTTTGTACATCGCCAGCCAACCATCCGACATTACCCACTGCGTGAATTCGGAAAAAATGTTAAACATTGGGAATAAATGCTGAAGAAATCAGTTTCAGTTCGTTCCTTCGGCTGATGGTGATGTGATATATTTCTGTAACAATTTGTGCAATGTCTGCATTATTTACCAAACTTATTTTCAGCACTTTGTTGGCGGTGGGATGAGGAGGAGGTGGGGGGGCTTCTAGCCTGGGTCATAATGTGTGGCATAAAATGAGGAGCAAAATCGTATTTTTTTCGCAAGGCATAACTCTGGGGATAACTGTGTGTGAGATTGGTATGAGGATGTGGTGGGGGAGGCAGTTTTGCTGCACAATTGAAACCAGGCTATTGGCTAATGGAATGGGACAATTTTTTTATATCACCTATTCATTCTTTGGGAAGGAAGCAAAAAAAAAAAAAAAAATCAGGGAATGAATGAAACGCAGCATTAATCGGTATTTCCATTGTCATCACTTCCTTATTTCATTTTCTATATTTATTCCATTATTTAAGCTGTATTTAGTGTCGTTTATTTTGTGTGTTTTTTATTTTCACACATACACACACCAACTATTATCTGCTGGTATCGCACCATTCTGCTTTATTTCTTTATTTCTGCTCCTAATTCTTTTTCTTCCCATATATTTCCCCATTAATGCCCATAATCAGATCTATGTGCGTTTTGGGTAAAATTATTAAATAATCCTTAGGATTTGGCTACCTTTTTTGTTCCTGGCTCCCTATTTTGTTATGGCTTAACGTCCGTTTTATTTTTATTCATTTGTTGTTGTTGTTTTGGCGTTCTAACGCTATTTTACATTTGTGCTGTATATGCTTTATTTTATCTTTGTGAATTACAGCTTTTTTATGTTCGTTTTACGCATTCAATGTATATTTGTTGTATTTTTGTTACTATTTACATAAATATATTGAGTTGGCGTTTTTTTGTTGTTGTTATATGGGAAACCACATTGGTATCGTTATAATTCTAAAATAAAAAAATAAAATTGTTTATATAGAAAAAATAGGAAGCAAAATTGAAAAGGGTAGGCCGCTATGGTATGATATTTAAATATTTTTTATGAGCCTTCTATAGGCGTGGGTCTTCAAGTCTATATAAGGCGTGGGTTTTTAAAAATATTTTTACAAGGGAATTTTTAAAAATATTTTTAAGAGCCATCCATTGGCGTGGATTTTTATACCCTACACAGCTATATTGTCAGCGTATTATAGCTTTGTGCAGCGCCAAGAGTTTGCAACGCCGCGAAATATTGATCCCATACCCACCTTTAAGTATACCGATCGTCATATCTCGACTAGCTGAGTCGATCTACACATGTGTGCCCGTCCGTCTGTCTATTATAATTTGTAAACTCGATACAAGCCACTGTTATCGACCAAACATCACGCAATTTTGCATGTAGGATGGCTTCTGCCCAATGAAGATCCCCTATTGTCATTGGTAAAGATCGGTTAATGGATGAATGGATTAAGGTGATGAAATGGACCAAAAACTTTATTTTTTTCTGATTTTCTGGTCGCTCCAGAGGCCGCAATTATGACCCGAACATCGTGAAATTTTACATGGAGAAGGGGAACGGGCCAAAGAATGAGCATGCCTGTTTTGATAAAGATCGGTAAATATTTAGGGGGTCAAATGCACCCTGAACTTTATGTGAAAAATTACAAAATTTGCATTGTATAGCGTATAGAATTACCCCTGAAGGGCCTAGACCCGAGAAGAGGCGTGGTTGACCTTTAAATTGATACCAATTATATTGGGCGTATGTACTCGGATGTGGGAGTTACACTTAAATCTTTACAGGTCCTTACGTATTGGTATATTATTTATTAACCCATTACTAGACTAGAGCCAATAATTTGCGCTGATGATCAGATAATAACATTGGGATGAAATGGGCCGAAAACTTAATTTTTGTGTTTTTTTTTTCGAGTCGATCTATAGGCCAAAATTGAAAGCCGAACATCACAACATAACCCAGGGTAAAGGGAATCTGGACAAATTGGCCTCTAGTCGGTCAAGAGGGTGCAAATATCGCGAAATATTATCCAAGTTCAGAATGTAGTTCAACAAAAATTCAGATTCTCGTGGAAGTTGTGTAGGGTATCATGTGGTCGGCCCCGTCCGACTATACTGCTCCGTTCACTGGTTTTAAAATATATTTTCAAGTGTCTATACAAGGCCTGGATTTTTATATCCAACACAACTATGATGTCAGGGTATTATAGCTTTGTGCAGCCCCAAGAGTCTGTAACGCCGCGAAATATTGGTCCCAGTCCCAGCTGATTTGATCTAGAGATGTGTGTCCGTCCTTCTGCCCATCATAATTGGCAAACACACTACAGGCCACAGTTATGGACTAATCTTCACGAAATTTTGCATGTAGGATGGGTTCGGCCCAATGAAGACGATTATTGTTTTTGGTAATGATCGGCTAATGTTTAGGGGATTCTTAATTTTTGTCGGTTTTTCTGGTCGCTTCAGAGGCCGCAATTATGGTCCAAACTTCGCGAATTTTTACATGGCGAAGGGGATTGGGGCAAAGAATAAGCATGCCTGTTGTAATAAAGATCGGTCTTTATTTAGCG
>NW_026876896.1:0-20782 GCF_032173495.1 Musca vetustissima | reverse complement strand
GATTTGAGATAGTGCTCTGAAATTTGCACATACATTGCTACTACTCCTAGGTTCACTATTTAGGGTAGCCATATAACCGTACCTCGCAATATGAGAAGTTTTGACGATTTTTCAACAGAATGGGTTGTAATTGAACAGAAAATATCCGTACCAAATATTATCAATATTGGCACATATTTCAGAGTACTGCCCATATAACGGTAGCAATAAACATTCCATATTTTGATCTTGGGCACGGTTTACAACAGAATATCTGTACTTAAAATTATCAATATTGGCAAGTATCCAGGTAATCCCTTCATTTAATTTTATATATTGGATGATCATTGAGTAGAAAATGTTCCTTAAAAAATTGTGCAAGCTTCGGAAAAGCCTCCATATAATGGCACTCCACATTTTTGGAGTTTTGGGCACGTTTTTTAACCTAATCAGCTGTAATTGGTTGTTTTATTTGGTAGCATGAACCCTACTTAAAATTGTCAATATTGGTCCACTCCTCTGTATTTTGTTTGGACACGTGTTTCAACCAAATTAGCTGTAATTTTATATTTTAAATGATCAGTGAGTACAAAATCTCCTTACAAAGAATTATCAATATTGATCCAAGTTTCCGGGAAGCACCCATATAATGGTAACCCCAATAATTTCTCATATGCTGTCAAATATTCCTACCAAAAATGTATATATCTCCATTCCCATTGTAGTAGCTAAAATATGTCATTCCGGGATATTGGAGGTGAGACACATTTCTGCGAAAAATTACCTATTTAGGTCCAAGTTTTGATATAGCAATACATACAGGTCTCGCCCCATTTTCAATACATTGACCTAATCTTCTCATAGAGTTGGCTATAATTTGGCATAACATCATCCCAGAAGTTATGCACTATATCTAAAGGTTCTTACTCCCGTTTTCCAATCTGAGTGTGATCGGTAGTTGGCTTGTTCAATACGAATAGGTAACATCGGATGGAGGTTTTGGTACAACCATCAAATTAGATATTATGCTATTTTTCTAATTTTGCTGGTTTTTTGTCGGTTGTTCTCTTTACAGCTGAACTTAATGATAGATTTTTGCAAAGAAAATATCTGGTATATTAGTTTTCTCTGTGATACACATTTTTGGTATGGGATATATGCGACGTGGTCTGTTTATAAGTTCAAAGATATTGAAAAACGATTAGGCATTTAACCACCTGATTTCATATTTCCCGTTGCATATCAACATTTCATTTACTTTAAGGAACAACATGTTCATATTATTATTTTCAAACATATTAATCTAGGGCATGGATCTTAGAATCCGAATATTCTGAATGGTCACGAACTCGATTCAGAATGTCTTCTGATTTTCCATCCTTGCATTGGTCCCAATATGTACCTGTATTCTATGGAAAACGTGTAAATACAATGATCGCGTGTGCATTCAATAATATACTTCTCAATTATTTTTTGTATTCTCCCAAAAAAATGTTTCAATACAATGTCAATCCAATTTAAAAAAAAAAATTAAATATTTTGAAAAATGTTAATAAATTACAAATGTATGCTTAAAGGAATGATACGCTACCAATTTTCGCTCAAAATACCTCAAAATAAGAACTACGACGTGGTGCTTTCCATATAGCTCGATACTAAATTCGCGGAAATGCAAATATGCTTCAAAATATTTTTTGCAAATTTTTCGCGATTTTCAAATTTTTCTCACCTTTTAAACCTTCCCTGAACATCCACGAACACTTCAACATTCAACATTGCCGGCCCGGCAAACGTTGTCTTGCATAGCAATATTGTTGATGTATAATTCACATAACGATAGCCCAATATTAAATAATCTTTAAGATAGTGCTCTGAAATTGCGGTATTGGTATTGGTGAGGCACCCAACCATTGAGCTTATTTTTGAATCCAGCTTTGTGTGAATGGTTTAATTTTTAGCTCCTGGACGATGTTACGACATGCCTGTAAAATTTGATCGTTCCACCGGTCTAATGGTTTTCTTTTTCCCAAACCTAATATTAGGGATACTTATTGGGCAGAAATTCTCCCTAATTAGAATTTTCCATATTGACTCAAGTATTCGGATATCCCCATCTAACGGCATCCCTTAATATTCGGTATTTGGCTGCCATGTTATGTTCGCCCAAGGTTTCAAATATCCCCCATGTAATAGTAATCCACCTTTTTCGATACTGTGTTCCTATTATTATTATTTTCAAGAAGAATAATCTAGGGCACGTGTCTTAGAATCAGAACTCTTTCTGAATCTTCAGATTTTCATCCTTGCATTTGTTCCAAAATGTACGTGAATTTTATGGAAAACGTGTACATACAATGGTCGCGAATTCATCTCAATTATTGTTTTGCATTCTCAGAAAAAAAGTTTCGTTACAATGCCAATTGAATAAAATAAAATATTTTGAAAATTTTCAATATTTGACAAATGAATATTTATTTTTTCATAACATTGTTTTTCATAATATTTTTTTTCATAATATTTTTTCTTTTTTGCAAATTTTTCGCGATTTTTAAATTTTTCTCACCTTTTAAACCTTCCCTGAAGCTCTACGAATATTTTAAGACTAAGATAAGAAAAATCCGTTCAGCCGTTCTCGAGTTTTAGCGAGACTAACGAACAGCAATTCATTTTTATATATATAGATATATATATTGTCTTCCCAAATGTACGATTTAGTATCATCCACATTATAATCTCGGGCCTTTACTTTATGCCTGTTTAAGGATTGTAATATAAAATACTAAATAAAATCCTTATTCAACTCGGCTTTAACAAAAGTTCGGGCTGCTACTAATTATTTGTTGGCATGACTTGTGAAAGTCGCTCAAAAGGTATTGTACTGCACTTTGCATATCCCATGCCATGAACTAATATTTTTCTGTATGAACTTTCCACAAAGGTAATTCATGTGCGACCTCTAAATTTAGATTATAAGATTATGACTCAAATGATCTGATAATACTATGTTCTGAACCCATTTTCTCCTTCCTATTTGACCCTCAATGACTTATTTAATTGTATAAATAACATAACATTCGCTTCTAACCATTAAGGTAGTCACCAAAAAAGTTAAATAACTCTTAGGACCGCAGGACTCCGCAGCTAATTTTTTTATTCCTTAAATAACACACTTTTCACCACTCAAATAAAAAAAATTAGAGCTAACCTTCTTTAAACTTTTTTTTTCTGCTCCACTAATTTCAAAATTTGTTTTACAAATTTGATGAACTAAGTACTACAAGTGTGGACGACTGTATACACCATGTGATATCTATATACATACAAACTAAAGCGAATCCTAGTTTTTACATCCACAGCAACCAAAATAAACACTTTTATAATAACCGTTAATTTGAATATTCAAATATTTAAGCATCAGAAAAACACACCCATTTTTCGAAAATATTTTTACAATATTTATATAAATAATTATCAGATTTGAACCTTTGTAGAGACAAAACTACTCGACATATCGATGAAAAATTTCATATTTATTCTAATTGGAGTATTTTCTATCAATCCTCATCAAAAATTTTGTCCTCCGTGCTACTTGGTTTTGACCATTTTTGGCCGCGGTCGTGACACTGTGCAGCGTACTAAATTGATTTGTGCTAAGTTTCGAGAAAATCGGTTTTGATTTAGATATAGATCCCATATATATTTTCGTCCGATTTAAAAAAATGGTGAGTCAAAGTCCCTAAATGGAGTCTATAATAATGTGCGCTAAGTTCCGCGAAATTCGGTTCAGATTTAGATATAGCTCTCATATACATTTTCGTCCGATTTAAGGTAAATGGTGCACCAAAGTCCTTATATATCTCTCGATTTGCACGAAATTTCGCACAGTATATTGAAAATAGTCTTGAATGACGTATGTCAAGTTTCGTAAAAATCGGTTCAGATTTAGATAAAGCTCCCATATATATTTTCGTCCGACTTAAGATAAATGGTAAACCAATGTCCATATATATCTTTCGATTTGCACGAAATTTCGCACAGCGTACGTGAATGTTCTTTCAAAAAGGCGACGTCTTTTAGGATACATATGTAGAATATACCAAAAGTGGTGAAGGGTATCATATAGTCGGCCCAGTCCGACTTTACTACTTTCCTTACTGGTTTTTGTGTTGTTTTTATGTTACATCTTTCTCACCACATTTGTGAAAATACTCTTGCAAATCCTTTTGAAATTGGGAACAAAGGCACATTCCAACAAATACACTCAAACACTTGCCCCCTGTTTAAAAATTCCATACTCCATCAAACACATTACACACATTGTCTGTTGGTCGGCTCTCTATGTGTGTGTGTGCGTGAGTTTCCGTAGTAGAGTACAAAAAATAGTCCAAACAGGCTGTCGGAAGCTATGGTAAAAAATTTAATTACATTGAATGGTGTTGTGTGTGAATTTAATTAAAATCAAATTGAATTGTGATGAAGAAGCTGAAGTCTGAGCCTGCTCGATGGGCGTTCTGTTTTTTAACATGTATGAGTTGACATATAAACCCAGTAGTTCGAGTAACTGGTGATGAACTAGATATTTTACTAATTACCTGTAAGTACCACTAGTTACCACTTCATGCCCTAGACTGGTGATTTTAACATGGGTATGTCATTGGGGAAGTCAATTGTCCCCTGCCTGCGTTACCAGTATACAGTCATTTCGATAGTCGATTCATTACCCTTTGCATTACCAGTAACTACTGAATTGGTATGATGTGCGTAGACAACTTTTTCAATTGACAAAAAAATCCAACAGTCTATTTTGTGTTCCTTTTTGGGGTATGAAGTAACTAGATCACAAAGTAACTAGCTATATAACTTTATAATAGCAGACAATTGATATTTTTTGTACAACTGGGAATTGATGTACGTTTTGTAATGGTAGTGTTGATACCACAACGGCCGATAAAAACACATTTTCCACATGAAAATAATTAATATAATTAAAATAAAATAAATTTATTTATTTATTTTTTTAATGTGTGGTTACTGTGTGTAATTGAAGGTTGACATTCAACAAGCCAAAACGCAATTACTTAAACAATTTAAGAGATATTAAATCTGACCATGGATTTTAGTTAAATTTGGTAAAGTTCGTTCAATATATTCTTAGATCTCTGGGTTTGTCTTCCTCATAAACGAAGTAACCGCATAAAACGATAAATCCCGACAATTATTTTTTATGGTTTAACCAAATATGTGCAAGACTTTACAGAAACAAACAATACTGGTTCACGTTTAAGTGCATTCCCTATATGGAACGGCCAGTTTGGAAATATTAAAAATTTATTTACTGTGTCTATATGTGAACCGATCGCTGTTGAAGATATAATCTCCAGTTCATCCACAATCATCAGTTCATTATTTAGTTCACCCTTTAATTATTATATATGGGAGCTATATCTAAATCTGAACCTATTTCAATAAAATTTGGCACACGTCAGGTTACACCAACTTCAGTACGTTGTGCACAATTTTGTACCAATCGGACTAAATTTGACTCTTTGGTGCATCATTTATTAAAATTCGGACGAAAATATATATGGGAGCTATAAAATCTAAATCTGAACCGATTTTCCCAATTTCAATAGGGTTCGTCCTTGGCCCAAATAAATGAGCTGTGCCAAATTTTATGCAATTCGGATAATACATTCGACCTGCACTTTGTTTACAATTTTACATGGACAGACAGACGGACGGACAGACGGGCATGCATAAATCGACTCAGAAAATGATTCTATGTATATTCTCAAAAGGAACCATGGGTCTATCTCGTTTCCTTTTGCATGTTACATAAATATGCACAAAGACATAATACCCTGTACCACAGTGTGGTAAAGGGTATGAAAAGGGGGTTATATGGCGACGACCCCAAAAAGGGGGCGAAAATTTTTGGTAGGGAGACTACAAAATACCAAATTGCAGCGAATTCGGTTAAAAACGCGCTCATGGACCGCAAAATACCGAAAATTGGGGGTACCCTTATATGGGGACTATCCGAAAAAATGGACCTATATTTATAATTTTTTTTGTGGAGAGATTTAGTACGTATTAAGAACTCGAAATACTAAATTATAGCCAATTCGGTGGAAAAATACGACCAAAACCCCCAAAATTCTGAAAATTAGGAGGTACCGTTATATGGGGGCTACCAGAAAAAGTGGACCTATATTTATAATTTTTTGTTGAGATATTAAGTACCCAATAAGAACTCAATGTACCAAATTTCAGCGTATTTGGTTGAAAAACACGATCAAGAACCCCAAAATACCAAAAATTTGGGGGTATTGTTATATGGGAGCTATGCCTAAACGTGGACCGATATATCCCATCTTCGAACTTTAACTACCTAGGGGAGCTATGCCTAAACGTGGACCGACATATCCCATCTTCGAACTTGACCTTCCTGGGGACAAAAGACAAACCTATGAAAAATTTCAGCATCATATCTCAATTCCATCAGAAGCGTGATTACAACAGACGGACGGACGGACAGAAATGGCTAGATCGTCTTAGAATTTTACCCTGATCAAGAATATATAGACTTTATAGGATCGTAAATGGATATTTCGATGAGTTATGACGGAATGACAAAATTTATATACCCTCCATAATATGGTGGAGGGTATAAAAATCCGAGCCATATGTAAGGTGCTTAAAATATATAAAAAATGTTACTTTCAGGACATACTATGATATACTGCGTAAATCACATCACATTATATCGGTTTATTGATGTCCGTTTATTAAAATTTCAATAGAGCTCTCAATATTTGAGAAATATATTTGAAATTTGTCATATACGTTGTTAATACTCCTAGGATGTTATGTATTGAAAATAAAGCGCATATTTAAAATATCTCGGTCCACGTGTTAATCTATTCCCCCTACGACGAATTTGTTGCCAAACTATTCCCCGAAATAAATGCAAACATAACAAAGTTCAACATTTTGTACCAGATTTGTATAAAGAAGAAGAAGGTGTGTGTAACCTTAATAGCCTATTGAAGAATTAGAAAATGTTATATCTCAATTGACATTTCGTATTCGTTATTCATAGAAAACCAGCAAAAATACAAATTGTCGTATCATTCACAACTTGAGGCATCCGTGGCGTATAATTTATGTCAAAACGTATATGTCACGATGGATATGTGGTGGAACGTGAAAGTTCCAAGAAAAACAAGGTTAAACAAAGTTTTTGTTTGTGATATAATAAGAACTTGCAGTCATAAAAGCAAACCAAATTCCATAGATGATTAACACAATAGCTGTGTTCCCAAACCTGCAATATAGTACTATATTGTACTAGTTTTGGAATTTTTGCTAGAAAAGCGTTTCCTTACACCAAAAAGTAGGAAAAATTGAAGTTATTTTCTGCAAGACCAATTTGGCCTAGCACGAAATCGTAAATGTAGTAAATTATGAATTTGACATTTGATTGCCAGAGATATACAGTCCGAAATAAAGCATATGAAAGTTAGCGCTTCAACAAAAGGGACACACGCACACACATTTCCTTGAAAAAAAAATACAAATAAAAAATTTAAAAATTGACAAACAGATTTTTTTTCGCTTTTGGAGGATAGCGAAGATGAATGGCTCTCAGAAGATTCAGATGAAGATACTATAGAATGCAGACTTGGGTTGGTTAATCGTACTAACCAATATGTGTACATTGGTCCAAAATATCTTGGGCTTAAGTCAAGTTTAGGGGCTCCACTTGGATCGCTTTGACATTTTTACAGTAAATAGTCCTCTGTGAACTGATTACAGTGATATATATTATATGGGGAGAAATGCATACTTACCGAGATATGGGCCTTGAAAGTTCGGAGAGTATGTTGTTTTAATCAGCCGTATCATTTTAAAGGTTATGGTTTGCGCTATATAACTAGATGAAGAATATATTGCGTAGCCATGTATGCGCCTGTCCATATGTGAAAGTCTTACTCTTAAGTTCTCTTACAAAAGTACCCGGTATTACCTTTTAATGATACCCATATTGCCTTGGTGGCAATAGAAAAGGGTTGTTTTAAACAAAATATGTTCCGAAATTTCAAGGCCAATATCTCGGGAAGTATGCATTTCCCCACATGAAATGTATATCACTGTAATCAGAACAAGGAGGGCTACTTACGGTAATCATTTCAAAATGATCCGAGTGGGGCCCCTAAACTGGACTTGTTCCATATCTTGTTGTTCGCTAAAACATTCTAATCATTATGGGAGCGTCCAGCCATATAAGACTTTCCGGGCTTGGAGTCGTTGGAAACTTCACTTCCATATATTCCATAATGTTTTCCTCTAAATTATACAAATAAAAATAAACAATAAATATTAATATTATCAAAATCATGCAATGGACGCCGATTAACTTTTTGTTTTTGTTTTTTGTGTGCATTAGGTTTCTGTAGTCTTTTTATACCCTTCACCACACTGTGGTACAGGGTATTATGTCTTTGTGCATATGTTTGTAACAGGCAAAAGGAAACGAGATAGACACATGGTTCCTTTTGAGAATATGCATAGAATCACTTTCTGAGTCGATTTACGCATGTCCGTCCGTCCGTCTGTCCGTCTGTCCATGTTAAATTGTAAACAAAGTACAGGTCGCATTTATGATCCGAATTGGATGAAACTTGGCATAGGTCACTTATTCGGTCCAAGGACGAACCCTATTGAAATTGGGAAAAATCGGTTCAGATTTAGATATAGCTCCCATATATATATTTAACCGGTTTAATGTAAACGGTCCCTATATATCTTTCGATTTGCACGAAATTTGGTACAGCCTAATCATTTAGGTCTAGAATGATGTCTGCCAAGTTTCGTGAAAATCGGTCCAGATTTAGATATAGCTACCATATATAGTTTCGTCCGATTTCATGTAAATGGTGCCCCAAAGTCCCTATATATCTTTTGATTTGCACGAAATTTGGTATAACGTGCTGAATTAAGCCTAGAGTGATGTATGCCAAGTTTGGAGAAAATCGGTCCAGATTTAGATATAGCTCCCATATATAGTTTCGTCCGATTTCATGTAAATGGTGCACGAAATTTGGTACAGCCTAATCATTTAGGTCTAGAATGATGTCTGCCAAGTTTCGTGAAAATCGGTCCAGATTTAGATATAGCTCCCATATATAGTTTCGTCCGATTTCATGTAAATGGTGCCCCAAAGTCCCTATATATATTTTGATTTGCACGAAATTTGGTATAACGTGCTGAATTAAGCCTTGAGTGATGTATGCCAAGTTTGGAGAAAATCGGGCCAGATTTAGATATAGCTCCCATATATAGTTTCGTCCGATTTCATGTAAATGGTGCCCCAAAGTCCCTATATATCTTTCGATTTGCACGAAATTTGGTACAGCCTAATCATTTAGGTCTAGAATGATGTCTGCCAAGTTTCGTGAAAATCGGTCCAGATTTAGATATAGCTCCCATATATAGTTTCGTCCGATTTCATGTAAATAGTGCCCAAAGTCCCTATATATCTTCTGATTTGCACGAAATTTGGCATAACGTACTGAATTAAGCCTAGAGGGATGTCTGCCAAGTTTGGAGAAAATCGGTCCAGATTTAGATATAGCTCCCATATATAGTTTCGTCCGATTTGATGTAAATGGTCCACCAAAGTCGCAAATATCTTCGGATTTGCACGAATTTTGGCATAACGTACTGAATTGAGTCTAGAATGATGTCTGCCAAGTTTCGTGAAAATAGGTCCTGATTTAGATATAGCTCCCATATATAGTTTCGTCCGATTTCATGTAAATGGTGCACCAAAGTCCCTATATATCCTTCGATTTGCACGAAATTTGGCATAACGTACTTAATTGAGCCTAGAATGATGTCTGCCAAGTTTCGTGAAAATCGGTCCAGATTTAGATATAGCTCCCTTTTATTATAGATTGATTTTAAGTAATTGACGTACTAAGGAACCAATTGGAATAAAACGTTCTGAAAGTTGTATAACCTAACCTGTGACAAGTTTGTTTGAAATCGCTCAATATTAGGATAGAGCTTCCATATATATTTTCGCCCGATTTCTAGTAAATTGGGCATCAAACTCCTCATGTTAGTCAGATTGACATCAAATTTTGCACAACTTAAAAAATTGAGCATAGAATTACGTAGTTGCGTTTTCTAGAAGTGCAGACATAGCCCAACGGATGACCTATTTATATTTGTTTGAAGTCGATTGACATACTTTATGGATAGATCTAGGTAGATTCACATTTAGATAAATATCACATTTTTTTCATCCAATTTTATGTTATAGTCCTGCTTAATATACCCATAGTGGTGAAGGGTATCATATAGTCGGCCCCGTCCGACTTTACTACTTTCCTTACTGGTTTTTTTTGTCCTTAACAAATGAAATTTTTGATTTTGACGTTTCTTCATGTCTTAACTATTTTTCGTTCCTTTACTTTTTGCGCAAATCTTGTATATGAGAGTAATTTTTGATAGTTCGCTCTTTTACTAGCTTTACTATCAAAAAGTACGGGAACGAACCTAATGTGTGTACATAAAATACAAATTATTCCAATACACACAGACACATACACTCAAAATAAGAAAATAAGGCCTTGGTATATGTATGTATATCTTATACGTAATATTGTTATGGCAATTAAAACCTACGATACAGTAGTGTATGAAAGTTTTCAAAAGTTTCTTCTGCTTACCTTTGTTTTTCTGCCAACATATCGAATTCCTAATTCTTGTTACAAAACAACTTTTCTTATTGAATGAAAATAGTTTCATTGAATGAAAATAGTTTCATTCAAAATGTGTTAACATTACCTGTATCGACCACGAATGGAAAATGTTATATGAATTTGAATTGAAGTAGCATTGCACTACAACTCATTAGCATTTGCGAGATCTGGTTTTTATTAAGAACAATAGAAATAAAACCTCAGCCGAGGAAAGCAAAAGAAAAAATATGTTTAAGGTATTCATTTGGCATTTCATTCGTCTGCACCGCTTCGATTTTTGTTTTCCCCACAAAGGTACTACTATCCATCATCATTTCTTTTAACTCATTTTGTATGCTTTGCTATACAGATTTCTTTGTTCTGGAACGAAGAAGAGAAGGAAAAATGTAGTCATTACGTGTAATAATTCACATCAACGAGTTATGCTTAGAGATTGAGGCCACATGTGTATAGGCGGTAGGTGGGCTAACAAAGTGTTAGAATATCACTGTTTGTGTGTATGAGAAATGATACATGTCTTACGACGATAAGTGAGATTGAGTGTGTGTTGGTGACTACTTTCTCGTTTTTCATTCTCACCCACAGTAGTATTCACTGTTAAACTCTTAACCATGACAACAACCTACGCAAAAATAACAGACTTTTATACATAAGAGAACTCGAACAACAAGAACAAGTACATGGTGCTACCATGTACGAATGAACAAACGACCGACCGCAAAGTTAGGTTTGGGGATGCAGCATGTTGCTACAGCACTCGGAGACCGTCCGGTCCATTGTGATCATCTATGAAAGATATGGAGAGATTTGTAGGGGAGAAAGGGGATCGTAGATAGTAAATGGTATCGGTGACTGTAGAAAATTGGACAGAAAACATATTACGTCTTAAGGTTGCACTTTCCGAATCACTTTAGGTTTCCAATGATGCTGTAGATTAAAACAGGTTCCATAGTTGAAAAGAAGCTTAGATACGGTGAAAAGCGAGCACCCACTATCCTGTGAAGTCTTTAGGCCAGGACTAGACAGCGACACAGGAGATGCTCAATTTTCTCCGTCTCCTCCTCTTCATCACAAAGTCTGCAGTAATCAGTAACCTTATAGTCCCTGACATTATTCTAATTTCTGCTTTACTCTGGTTCAACAGTGAGTTTGTTTTCTTGGTTGACAGAGTCGACCAGATATATCTTGACACATTGCATCAAGGTTCGTTGTGCCAAAGTTCATTGGCTCATTCGTCAAAGAACCCCTCAAAGTTCCGAAAAATGTGGCAGATGGGTGGTTTGATTGAGACATCGATTGCTAGATCTGTGGATTGAGATCCTCGTTTAGCTAATTTGTCTGATTTTATGTCACAGTGTCCTGTGGTACAAAGCCGATAGCTATTAGTAAGTGTTTCCAAACTGCTGTACACTCGAGGACGACCTCAGATTTGATGTTGCAGGATTTGATGGCTTTAAGAGCCGCCTGACTATCCACAAAGATAGTCACCGGTTCAACGATCTCTGCATCCAGACTTTTTATCAATTCCGCTGCCTTCCAAATCGCGAAGATTTAAGCATGGAAACCACTACAGTTTCTATCCAACTTGTAGGTAAGCTCAAGGCCTAGCCTTGCACATTAGACGCCAACCCGCTTTTCCTTCTTCCATCTTGGATCGGGTTCCAGTCGTCTCTACTGGGGATTACGACATCTATATCGTCAAATCTCAGGACTGGTGATATAAAGTCGCTTAGTTTTAGCAATCGACAGAGAAACTCATTTACATAATTATGACGATAACTTGTTCGTTGTTAGAAGTTGACTTAAATTGAGCTACATCTCTATTTATTTTGTTGTTGAGATATTGCTTTATGTGACTATGATAAACCGAAGTTCTGGAATTCATGGTTATCTAGATACCAGACCAACAAAACAATTAATAACCAGCAAGGAAAGTAGTAAACTATAACTATATGATATATGATACTATATGACTATATGATACCCTTCACCACTTTTGGTATATTCAACAGATGAATCCTAACAGAAGTCTCATTTTTAAAGGACCAGTAAAATGAAATTGGATCCATAAACATCATAACAGACCGATACTAAATTTTTCATTTGGCAGATATAGAAGCTATATCTAAATCTGAACCGATTTCAGGAAACTTAACACACATCAATCCTGACCTAATTCATTACGCTGTGCCAAATTTCGTGCAAATCGAAATTTATTAAAGGACTTTGACATATCATTTACCTTAAATCGGACGAAAATATATGTGGGTGCTATATCTAAATCTGAACCGATTTTCAGGAAACCTAACACACATCATTCTATACCTAATTCATTACGCTGTGCCAAATTTCGCGCAAATCAAAAAAGATATAGGGACTTTGGTACACCATTTACATTAAATCGGACGAAAATATATATGGGAGCTATATATAAATATGAACCGATTTTCAGGAAACTTAACACACATCATTCTAGATCTAATTCATTACGCTGTGCCACATTTCGTGCAAATCGAGAGATATATAGGGACTTTTGTGCACCATTTACATAAAATCGGACGAAACTATATATGGGATCTGTATATAAATCTGAACCGATTTTTCCCAATTTCAATAGGGTAGGTGACCTATGTCAAATGTCATCCAAATCGGATTATAAATGGTTCGTTTTGGTTTAAAACATTTGCATTTCTTTATTTTTGTATAAAATTTCCTATGAAAACTTTTGCAAAAGTGAAGTTCCCCTTCCTTGGCTTTGTTCCATTGGTTTCCGTTTGGGGGAATATTTTTTTTCATGTCTTTGTCATTCGTATTGAGGAAAGCAAAAACAACAACAACTACAGAATACAAGTGATTTACATAGCAACGAGTCTTAAATGCAATCACTAGTTTGCAATTGTTTTCTCTTTTTTACAGTGAAGCGTATTAGGGTGGACAATGACAAATCCTATATTTTATGTGGAAGAGATTTTGAGGAAATTCTACATAAATTTAAAAAACTAGAAAAGACAATGGAGAGGTCCTGAATATTTTCTCTAGTCATTTGTTAAAGCTTTGTCTTGATCCAGTTCAATGGTATATAAGAAATTTTCCATTAGGAAATCGATTGTTGGATCACAACTTCAATGTTTTTTATTAAAAAAAAAATTAGAAATAGGGATGGTGTTTTAGTTATAACAGACCCAGTGTTTTCACACACCCTAGCAAAGTGACCAAGTGCGATTTGGGCTGTTTCGATTTCATTGTCGTGAAAACTCTGTTGGTTTAGCGATACCACCTGCGGCCTTTATTTCTATGGTTTTTAACGAAAACTCATTCAATTTACTCGTTTCCGTCATCCGGAATTACATGTGGAACACATAAATTATAACAAACGAAGTTGCTTTTAAGAAAGCGAAAACAAAATCCGTCATCCAGAAAAAATGTAAGTCACACACAGCTGCTGTCTCCGAAATGCAATACATTTTTGTTGTTGTTGGCATAATAATTGCCAATTTTTTTAAAGGATTGAATGTGGGTTTGATGCCAATCGAATTATCTGGTGGAAATTGAAACTAAATTTGAAATTTAAAGTCTTACCACAAGTGATTATAGACAAGTTGAAGAGAGTCTTTTTAGAAAACAAATATTTATAGAATAAAGAAGAGAAAAGGGCGTTAAGTTCGGCCGGGCCAAACTTTGGATACCCTCCAGTATACTGATAGTTAATTGAAATGGAAATATAATTATCTTACCAAAAATATATACCTATTCCGGTAATTGTACCAAGCGATTGTTGTAAACCAAATACAATTGTAAACCAAATACAAATTTGGACCGATTTTAACGACGCCTGGTAGAGTGGTACTTATATATCAAAATTTCCCAAAATACTGCCATATAGAGGGCAAAGTTACCAACGTACATTGGATTTTATTTGTGGAGGTGGGGCTTTTTGTTCAATATGAAAATTGTCATTGCAGAAAAAAATTAAGCATACGTCTTGGAGACTAACTAAAGCGGGATCAATATAAATTACATCGTGTAGGAATTACAGAACATTTGGAGTTATCATTATATGATATAGCTCAATTTCGAACCTAACATATTTGCATCACAATACATTCATGATAAATATTAAAAATACCGAAAATCATTATAATGGGGGGTGGTGTCTGACCTAAATGCGGCCGTTATATTTTATTCTCGAACCTGACCCTCTAGTTTTTTATTTCGATATCCTCCGAAGGTAGAATTATTACATTAGATGTCGAGTTTAGCTAAGTCGTCTTAGAATTCCGTACTTTCGATTACAGAATTCCCCCTACTATGGAATACGACTATATGAGATAAACCCAAAACGCGAAACAAATCAGATAATTATTTTAATATAAAAAGGGTGGTATATGGGGACTACCCCTAAAAGGAGGCGAATATCAATAACAAAATACAAAACTAATGCGAACGCGTTCAAAACCCCAAAATAAGGAAAATTGGGAGGTATCCTTGACCTATATTTATAATTGACAAAATTTATAATCTTTATTCCAGGTATTTATTATCCAATAAAAACCCAATGTACTAAATTTCAGCGAATTCGCTTGATTACCAGAGACAGACGGACCTGTCATAGAATTTTACTATGGTTGAGAGTATAAAAATTATTATTTATAGAATGGACCAATTTATAAACGAACCGAAGGTTCGGATGGTTTGTATAATGAAAAATCCTGAATGCAGGCTGAGTGTACTCATATGGTTCTCTTAACGGAACCATCGGTTTGGATGAAAATAGGTTTCTATTGGACTGAATAAGTTTTACTATATGGAAACATATGTATTCTGTACTAAAACTTATATTCAGCCAGGCTACATGTGGCTTTCTATATAAAAAATATATTCAGACTGAGTGAAGAGGCTTTTCCTGGCTGAAGAGGTCTTTTAATGAACACAAAACTCCGTGGGTTTTTCTATGGGAAAACCAGTAAGGAAAGTAGTAAAGTCGGACGGGGCCGACTATATGATATCCTTCACCACTTTGGGTATATTCAACAGATGGAATCCTAACAGACGTAGCATTTTTGAAGGGCCATCAACATGAAATTAAACATGTCATTCTTCCACCTATACCGAATTTTGGTAAGATATAAAGATGCTTCTTACAGTGGGACAAAATTATGTAAATAAATTTAAAGCAAAATATCGAAACCTAACCCGACTTCATCGAAACTTGTCACATGTTAGGTTACACTTATTTCAGTATGTTTTTCGCATTTGGACACATTTTCATTCATTTACTTATAAATCAAAATTTCGTGCAAATCGAAGGATATATAGGGACTTTGGGGCACCATTTACATAAAATCGGGCGAAAATATATATGGGAGCTATATCTAAATCTGAATTGATTTTCCCGAAATTTAACATACATCGTTGTAGACTTAATTCTGAACGCTATGCCAACTTTCGTGCAAATCGAAGGATATATAGGGACTTTGGGGCACCATTTACATAAAATCGGACGAAACTATATATGGGAGCTATATCTAAATCTGAACCGATTCTTCCCAATAGGGTTCGTTCTTGGGCCAAATAAGTGACATAAGCCAACTTTCATCCAATTCGGATCATAAATGCTAACTGTACTTTGTTTACAATTTAACATGGACAGACAGACGGACGGACATGCATAAATCGACTTAGAAAGTGATTCTATGCATATTCTCAAAAGGAACCACGTGTGTATGTCGTTTCCTTTTGCCTGTTACAAACATATGCACAAAGACATAATACCCTGTACCACAGTGTGGTGAAGGTTGAGTGAGTGAAAAGGCTTTTCCTGGCTGAAAAGGTTTTTATATTAAAACATTTTTTTGCGTGGATGAAATGAGTTTTTTTTCTATTAGAATAGAAAATATATTGAGAAAGGCTGAATTATTACGGCATTTAAGAAATTTCTATCAGCCTTCCTGTTTCCTTAATGTTAATATCTATCAAAATGATCCCTGTTGCCATCTTTAATTATGATGCACAACATCATTATAACTCGTTAACAGTTCATATTATTCATGTATCTTTTCATGGCATCCTCCTTTCATTACAGGTCCCATCCTGTTCGTTCACATCGCCATGGACGTGGCGTCCTGTTTAACATGCAAGTTTGGAGCATTTAATTAACCCTTTTTTGAAATGTGGAGACGACCACATTGTCAAAGCAACGAACGGCGTTGGATACAATCGCGACCAAAATATAACCTAAAACCGCACCATAAGAATGAAGGGTGATATAAACGAAGAAAGTGGTCAGCTGTGAAAAATAACCACAACAGCAATGTTATCAGAATTTCCCACATGTTTGGATTCTTTCTTCGATCAAACGATCAAACGATCTTTTTTGTGGCCTCATAATCTCATATTTCTATTGTTGTGCCCGATTTTATGTCCTATTCATCGTTTTTGTCGTAGGACAAAGGAGGAAAGTGCGGCAGGATATTTTTGGGAGAATCCATGATAAACAAAAGCACAATAAACAATATATACATTGCAATCGTTGTTATCCTTTTGTCAACAAACTTCACTCTCATTTTCTAAAGGACATCTGTGTTAATAGGACATCTCGCCACACACACACAAAATCAAAATGGGTAGTTTGTCAAATTTACATGAACTGGAGCAGTTGGAACGCCTTGAGTGTGAAATGCGTGAAAAATTGGCTCGAGAGGCCAGCCGGGAGAGGGAACGTATGCAGCACAGAAAGGTAAAGAAACATACAGAAAATATTGATTTTTTTCATTTTTTTCCACTCTCTGCAATTTTTCCTTGAAAAGTGTCGTAGTTTTATATATATAAGGCTCTTTTCTCTTTATTCAATTCCAGCACTCTTACAATCCATATATCATTGCTGATCTGGGTGTGGGCGGTAGCATGGCTCCCTATAATACAGCAATAGCAACTGGTGGTGCTGCTGCTGCGGCAATTGGTAGTCTGGCATTTGGTGGTGCAGTATTGCTAAGTTGTGGTTTGGACACATGACAAAAAATCCCTTGGATACCAACATCCCCATAATTATTGTCATTAATTGAGAAACCGACATTCTGTACAGCGTACACGATGTTCTGCTGCAACACACAATGTATGAGATGATCAGATTCTGGAGGTGATGTAATGGACTTTTTTTCAATTTCAAAAAATTCAAATATAACGCTTTTCCCGTTCATCAAAAACTGTTTTCTCGCATGCGATTTTGTTTTGTTTATATTATTGAACCTGTAAATCGATAACGCTTATTGATCGGAACATATGATATTGACTGACAAACAAATTTTGACAACTTTCTGAGGCCAAGCGCAAGCTAACCACGCTAAAAATTTCAGAGGAACTTCCTTTTCCAATTTTACCAGCCAACAGGAGCAGTCGTACCAAAAAATATATAGTTTCATTAATCTTCAAAATCATTAAGTTTTAAATTAATATTGAAGTGCGAAATATCGCAAAAATTTATTAAGGAAATACAGAAATATTTGTTCCTTCAAAAATATTATAACTTTCTACTGGAGAAAATACCGATTTTCAAGAATCAAGGTAAATATACACTTTGATGTGCTTGTTAAAGTGCCATAAAGAACCATTGCATATTTCTTTACCAGTATACCACCAATCACTGGTGTCCAAAATTAAAGGAACACCATTCAACACGGCCTGGTATATATTGGTCTCACATTGTCAGATTCTTAGACTTTGTGGATGCAATCAATATCCAGTGTTCAAATTGAGAAAACCAGGAAGATCTTGGAATGATAATGTAACTTTTGCTTATATTTCGGGGTCCATTCAAATTAGTCGCCTAATGGACATAGGAAGGAGAGGGTATAGAGGCGAGGCGCTCCACTACATCTTGGAGAAGCCCGAATATCTGAGGATCATTTTACAACCAATATTCTAAACGTCGGGGTTTGTTTTGTTTTTTTTTTCAGATTTTTTAATGATTTCTATAAATAAGATGTTGTAACGTAGAATAAAAAGGGAGTTAATTTATTATTGTAGTGATAATCAGGATATAGGAAGGGCAGGACTCGAACCCCCCCGCCGACTGCTTTTGCTAGTACTCCAGAACTCCCACTGTTCTATCCCATCCTATTGACAATTGGTCTGCATAGACTTAAACTTAATAATTTCATTCGATATTATGCCAGGATTTTCTCGGTACATTACAATAATTGGCGCCCAACGTGGGGCAGAAAGGATAGAAATATCCTTGTGCTCTGAATTTAATTTTCACATTAAAGTTCATATACGTAATATAGAGCAGGAATCTTTAGTTTGGTGAAGTTATTAGTAGAAGGAATGTCTTTACTTTTTTGGATATTAGCTATTTGAGGTTTTACAGTTCGAGTAAGCTAACCATTTAGAAGAGGATATTTGGTTCTACAGTAGTCCAATCCAGGCTTGGAAAACCTAAACTATATTATTGATTTAATTTGCATCCAAATGTATATCTTTTGTACTGTATTATCAGCACCTATTCAGCATTCGGAATTACAGATAATTTGCTGTCTGCGAATTGCTGTCCAATGTTAAATAGAGACTCCTGTGGGTATGAAGGTTTAGCTGGTTTGTCAAAAGATAGATGTTGGATACAATCTTAGATTCCATAGATTTTTTATTCCTTATTCTAGTATTGGTTGTGAGGGCCTTAGATTATCATTCCATGCATTGTTGTCATAAAGAGAACTCGTATATAGAAAATTGACAAATATAGTGTTTATTTTCCCATTTTTCTACTTCAGTAGATAGACTAGATTTCTTATATATAAAGTTTTGCTCTGTATTTTGCTAGCAGATTCTCTGTTTCAAAATGCCACTTGAGAGAACGCCACCAAGAGCAACAACAGCTTATTCGGTTACAGATTCCGTCAATATCTGCACTATTTGTAATGAAAGCCTATTAGAGGATCAAAATTGTGTGATCATACAAGAATGTAATCACATATTTCATAAGATTTGCATTGAAACATTTCTAGCCACTAGCTCACAATGCCCAGTATGCAAAAGAGCATGCCAACTTTCCGAGTTACGAGGTTACAATTTTAACCTGACTACGAATTCATCATCTGTTTTTGATTCCCCCATTGTTAGTAATGCTCCACCCACCAATCAGACAGTTAAGCCTAGTGGGCGTGGAAAGCCTCGAGGTGCTAAAGCCTATAACACACGAAGTTATACTCGTCATTTGTTTAACGAGGGTCAACAATCCTTAAATATAACGCAAGAAATAAATACTACTGACAATGATTTCAGGCCAAGAAATTCTACGGATCCAAATTCGGGACGTCAGACAAATTCTCATAAAAATTCAAAATCTGCGGTCGATTACGAACACATAAACCGTCTGATTGAAGAAACTATGTCACGGCTATTAAGCTCTCTTAATATTACACCTTCTTTGGGAGTAAATCCTATAACCAATTCTGGACCTCCTGCTGACAATGCAATAAGAAATACACCCGTATCTAATCGTAACGTTCGTGGCAACCATGATATGCCTATTAATAACCACTGATCCACGGATCATATTGATATAGACGCAAACATTAACAACCATTCCAATACATATTCTCATTGCCGAGTACCGTATACGGTAGACAAAGTTTCTGCAATTATACAAGGATGGAACCTTCGTTTCGATGGTTCTCAGAGTGGCTTAAGCGTAGAGGAATTCCTATATAGAGTGAAGTCGCTTACTATCGATTACTTCGAAGGAGATTTTTCTCTTATATGTAGGAACTTACAAATCTTACTCTCTGGACGTGCTAGAGATTGGCTATGGAGGTATAGAAAACAAGTACCGTCCATTCAATGGGAAGAATTTTGCCAAGCTCTTCGTTCACAATATGCAGATTTTAAGACCTCGTCGGATTTAAGAGAAGAAATCCGAAATCGAAAACAAAAACCTGGCGAAATTTTTGACATATTTTTCGATTCAATTTCTAGTATTATAGATCGTTTAGACACTCCCATGTCCGAGTCTGAGGTAGTAGAAACCTTAACACGGA
>NW_026876895.1:0-20312 GCF_032173495.1 Musca vetustissima | reverse complement strand
CCTATGATTGGTCCTTGAAAAAATATTCTTTAAAAAATCCACGCCTATGATTGGTCCTTGAAAAAATATTCTTTAAAAAATCCACGCCTATGATTGGTCCTTGAAAAAATATTCTTTAAAAAATCCACGCCTATGATTGGTCCTTGAAAAAATATTCTTTAAAAAATCCACGCCTATGATTGGTCCTTGAAAAAATATTCTTTAAAAAATCCACGCCTATGATTGGTCCTTGAAAAAATATTCTTTAAAAAATCCACGCCTATGATTGGTCCTTGAAAAAATATTCTTTAAAAAATCCACGCCTATGATTGGTCCTTGAAAAAATATTCTTTAAAAAATCCACGCCTATGATTGGTCCTTGAAAAAATATTCTTTAAAAAATCCACGCCTATGATTGGTCCTTGAAAAAATATTCTTTAAAAAATCCACGCCTATGATTGGTCCTTGAAAAAATATTCTTTAAAAAATCCACGCCTATGATTGGTCCTTGAAAAAATATTCTTTAAAAAATCCACGCCTATGATTGGTCCTTGAAAAAATATTCTTTAAAAAATCCACGCCTATGATTGGTCCTTGAAAAAATATTCTTTAAAAAATCCACGCCTATGATTGGTCCTTGAAAAAATATTCTTTAAAAAATCCACGCCTATGATTGGTCCTTGAAAAAATATTCTTTAAAAAATCCACGCCTATGATTGGTCCTTGAAAAAATATTCTTTAAAAAATCCACGCCTATGATTGGTCCTTGAAAAAATATTCTTTAAAAAATCCACGCCTATGATTGGTCCTTGAAAAAATATTCTTTAAAAAATCCACGCCTATGATTGGTCCTTGAAAAAATATTCTTTAAAAAATCCACGCCTATGATTGGTCCTTGAAAAAATATTCTTTAAAAAATCCACGCCTATGATTGGTCCTTGAAAAAATATTCTTTAAAAAATCCACGCCTATGATTGGTCCTTGAAAAAATATTCTTTAAAAAATCCACGCCTATGATTGGTCCTTGAAAAAATATTCTTTAAAAAATCCACGCCTATGATTGGTCCTTGAAAAAATATTCTTTAAAAAATCCACGCCTATGATTGGTCCTTGAAAAAATATTCTTTAAAAAATCCACGCCTATGATTGGTCCTTGAAAAAATATTCTTTAAAAAATCCACGCCTATGATTGGTCCTTGAAAAAATATTCTTTAAAAAATCCACGCCTATGATTGGTCCTTGAAAAAATATTCTTTAAAAAATCCACGCCTATGATTGGTCCTTGAAAAAATATTCTTTAAAAAATCCACGCCTATGATTGGTCCTTGAAAAATCCACGCCTATGATTGGTCCTTGAAAAAATATTCTTTAAAAAATCCACGCCTATGATTGGTCCTTATTCTTTAAAAAATCCACGCCTATGAAAAAAAAAATCCACGCCTATTCTTTAAAAAATTCTTTAAAAAATCACGCCTATGATTGGTCCTTGAAAAAATATTCTTTAAAAAATCCACGCCTATGATTGGTCCTTGAAAAAATATTCTTTAAAAAATCCACGCCTATGATTGGTCCTTGAAAAAATATTCTTTAAAAAATCCACGCCTATGATTGGTCCTTGAAAAAATATTCTTTAAAAAATCCACGCCTATGATTGGTCCTTGAAAAAATATTCTTTAAAAACTCCACGCCTATGATTGGTCCTTGAAAAAATATTCTTTAAAAAATCCACGCCTATGATTGGTCCTTGAAAAAATATTCTTTATTCTTTAAAAAATCCACGCCTATGATTGGTCCTTGAAAAAATATTCTTTAAAAAATCCACGCCTATGATTGGTCCTTGAAAAAATATTCTTTAAAAAATCCACGCCTATTGGTTGGTCATTGAAAAAATATTCTTTAAAAAATCCACGCCTATGATTGGTCCTTGAAAAAATATTCTTTAAAAAATCCACGCCTATGATTGGTCCTTGAAAAAATATTCTTTAAAAAATCCACGCCTATGATTGGTCCTTGAAAAAATATTCTTTAAAAAATCCACGCCTATGATTGGTCCTTGAAAAAATATTCTTTAAAAAATCCACGCCTATGATTGGTCCTTGAAAAAATATTCTTTAAAAAATCCACGCCTATGATTGGTCCTTGAAAAAATATTCTTTAAAAAATCCACGCCTATGATTGGTCCTTGAAAAAATATTCTTTAAAAAATCCACGCCTATGATTGGTCCTTGAAAAAATATTCTTTAATCTTTAAAAAATCCACGCCTATTGGTTGGTCATTGAAAAAATATTCTTTAAAAAATCCACGCCTATTGGTTGGTCATTGAAAAAATATTCTTTAAAAAATCCACGCCTATGATTGGTCCTTGAAAAAATATTCTTTATTCTTTAAAAAATCCACGCCTATTGGTTGGTCATTGAAAAAATATTCTTTAAAAAATCCACGCCTATGATTGGTCCTTGAAAAAATATTCTTTATTCTTTAAAAAATCCACGCCTATTGGTTGGTCATTGAAAAAATATTCTTTAAAAAATCCACGCCTATGATTGGTCCTTGAAAAAATATTCTTTAAAAAATCCACGCCTATGATTGGTCCTTGAAAAAATATTCTTTATTCTTTAAAAAATCCACGCCTATTGGTTGGTCATTGAAAAAATGTTCTTTAAAAAATCCACGCCTATTGGTTGGTCCTTTGAAAAAATATATTCTTTAAAAAATCCACGCCTATTGCTTGGTCCTTCGAAAAAAAATATTCTTTAAAAAATCCACGCCTATTGCTTGGTCCTTCGAAAAAAATATTCTTTAAAAAATCCACGCCAATGGTTAGTGCTTAAGAAAATATTCTTTAAAAAATCCACGCCTTTGGTTGGTCCTTAAGAAAATATTCTTTGAAAAATCCACGCCTATGGTTGGTCCTTAAGGAAATATTCTTTAAAAAATCCACGCCTATTGTTGGTCCTTAAGAAAATATTCTTTAAAAAATCCACGCCTATGGTTGGTCCTTAAGAAAATATTCTTTGAAAAATCCACGCCAATGGTTGGTGCTTAAGAAAACATTCTTTAAAAAATCCACGCCTATGGTTGGTCCTTAAGAAAATATTCTTTGAAAAAGCCACGCCTATGGTTGGTCCTTAAGAAAATATTCTTTAAAAAATCCACGCCTATGGTTGGTCTTTAAGGAAATATTCTTTGAAAAATCCACGCCAATGGTTGGTCCTTAAGAAAATATTCTTTAAAAAATCCACGCCTATGGTTGGTCCTTAAGAAAATATTCTTTGAAAAATCCACGCCTATGGTTGGTCCTTAAGGAAATATTCTTTAAAAAATCCACGCCTATGGTTGGTCCTTAAGGAAATATTCTTTAAAAAATCCCCGCCTATGGTTGGTCCTTAAGAAAATATTCTTTAAAAAATCCACGCCAATGGTTGGTCCTTAAGCAAATATTCTTTAAAAAATCCACGCCTTTGGTTGGTCCTTAAGAAAATATTCTTTAAAAAATCCACGCCTATGGTTGGTCCTTAAGAAAATATTCTTTAAAAAATCCACGCCTATGGTTGGTCCTTAAGAAAATATTCTTTGAAAAATCCACGCCAATGGTTGGTGCTTAAGAAAATATTCTTTAAAAAATCCACGCCTATGGTTGGTCCTTAAGAAAATATTCTTTAAAAAATCCACGCCTATGATTGGTCCTTAAGGAAATATTCTTTAAAAAAATCCACGACTATGGTTGGTCCTTAAGGAAATATTCTTTGAAAAATCCACGCCTATGGTTGGTCCTTACGGAAATATTCTTTACAAAATCCACGCCTATTGGTTGGTCCTTGAAAAAATATTCTTTAAAAAATCCACGCCTATTGGTTGGTCCTTGAAAAAATATTCTTTAAAAAATCCACGCCTATGATTGGTCCTTAAAAAAATATTCTTTAAAAAATCCACGCCTATTGGTTGGTCCTTGAAAAAATATTCTTTAAAAAATCCACGCCTATTGGTTGGTCCTTGAAAAAATATTCTTTAAAAAATCCACGCCTATTGGTTGGTCCTTGAAAAAATATTCTTTAAAAAATCCACGCCTATTGGTTGGTCGTTGAAAAAATATTCTTTAAAAAATCCACGCCTATTGGTTGGTCGTTGAAAAAATATTCTTTAAAAAATCCACGCCTATTGGTTGGTCCTTTAAAAAATATTCTTTAAAAAATCCACGCCTATTGCTTGGTCCTTGAAAAAATATTCTTTAAAAAATCCACGCCTATTGGTTGGTCCTTGAAAAAATATTCTTTAAAAAATCCACGCCTGCTTGGTCCTTGAAAAAATATTCTTTAAAAAATCCACGCCTATTGGTTGGTCCTTGAAAAAATATTCTTTAAAAAATCCACGCCTATGATTGGTCCTTGAAAAAATATTCTTTAAAAAATCCACGCCTATGATTGGTTCTTGAAAAAATATTCTTTACAAAATCCACGCTTATGATTGGTCCTTGAAAAAAATATTCTTTAAAAAATCCACGCCTATGATTGGTCCTTAAAAAAATATTCTTTAAAAAATCCACGCCTATGATTGGTCCTTAAAAATAAGTAGAAAGTAGTAAAGTTGGACTGGGCCGACTATATGATCCCTTCACCACCTATGAAAACCTATGATAAATTTAATTTCATTCGGGCAGATTTAGAGTTGTCTGAGTACCATGGGACAAATTTATGGAAAACGATTTATAGCAAAACTGATACACGGCAAATTTCGTGCAAATCGAAGGATATATGGGGACTGTGGTGGACCATTTACATAAAATCGGACGAAGATATATATGGGAGCAATATCTAAATCTAAAAATTAAGTACGCTATGCTATTAAGTACGCTATGCTAAATTTCGTGCAAATCGATAGTTATATAGGGACTTTGGTGCACCATATACATAAAATCGGACGAAAATATATATGGGAGTTATTTCAAAATTTGAACCGATTTCCCCGAAATTTACCACTCATCATTCTAGACTTAATCGTTCTAGACTAGACACAAATCTTTCTAGACTTAATTCAGTACGCTATGCCAAATTTCGTGTAAAGCGAAGGATATATAGGGACTTTGGTGCATCATTTACCTTAAATCAGACGGAAATATATATGGGAGATATAGCTCTGAACCGATTTTTCCTAATTGCAATAGGGTTCGTCCTTGGGCCAAATAAATGAGCTGTGCCAAGTTTCATTCAATTTAAATCAGAAATGCGACGTGTACTTTGTTTACAATTTAACATGGATGGACAGACGGACATGCATAAATCGGCTTAAAAAGTGATTCTATGCATATTCTCAAAAGGAACCATGTGTCTATCTCGTTTCCTTTTGCCTGTTACAAACATATGCACAAAGACATAATACCCTGTACCACAGTGTGGTGAAGGGTATAAAAACGCCTACGGTTGGTCTTTGAAAAAATATTTTTAAAAAAATTTGTAGAAAATTAAACAAGGCGTGATTTTTTCACGAAATGTCTCGCATGTTGCATTTCACAATTTTCCTATACCTACTTATCCTGTCATAGTTGAAGGTAAAAAGAAAATTTCACTATAGACCGCACGATTATTAGTTAGTTCCTGTTGTTGCTAAAAGTAATTACCCCGCCATTAAAATTGTTGTTAAATTGGCTGTTATTAAATTGTGAAATACACACAAAAGTTTACAAGTGGCGAGTGTTTTTATGTGTGCGTATGTATGTGTATAATATTTTATGCTAGTTGAAATGGAAGAACAAAACTTTTTATAACCAGTGAGCGGAGCAGTATAGTCGGACGGGGCCGACCATACGATACCCTACACAACTACCACGGAACTCAAATTTTCTGCGGATGTTTATTTCGAGACTGGGCAATATTTCGTGATATTTGCACCCTCTTGCCCGATTAGAGGTAAACAGCACCTCTTCCTCACACTAACATATTTTCCGAATATTACGAGTATTCAGTACTGCTATTGTCCAGATTCCCTTCACCATGGGTTGTGTTGTGATGTTCGGCTTTCATTTGAGGTCTATAGATCGACTCGAAAATAACACAAAAAATAAGTTTTCGGTCCACTTCATTCCAAAATTATTATCTGATCATCACCGAAAATTATAGGCGTTGTCCTTGACCATAACAGGATCCTCATGGAACATTTCAAAGCGATCAGCGCTATAGTTCCGCTCTCCAGAGTGATAATGGGTTACTAAATAATATACGAATACGGAGATACCTGTAAATATTTAGGTGTAACTCCCACATCCGAGCACATACAACAATATAATTGGTCTTAATTTAAAGGTCAACCACTCCTCTTGGATATAATATCAACTTTTCGGGTATATGTCCTTCAGGGGTAAATATATACGCCATAGAATACAAATTTTGTCATTTTTCACACAAAAGTCAGGGTCCATTTGACCCGCTAAATATTGACCAATCTTTCTCCAAACAGGCATGCTTATTCTTTGGCCCGATCCGCTTCTCCATGCAAAATTTCACGATGTTCGGACCATTGGTGCGGCCTCTGGAGCGACCAGAAAAACCGACAAAAATTTAGTATTTGGTCCATTTCATCCCCTAAATATTAACCGATCTTTCCCAAAAACAATAGGGGTCTTCATTGGCCAGAACCCATCCTACATGCAAAATTTCGTGAAGATTGGTCCATAACTGTGGCCTGTATCGTGTTTACAAATTATAATGGACAGACGGACGGACGGACGGACGGACGGACGGACACACATGTCTAGATCGACTCAGCTAGTCGAGATATGACGATCGGTATACTTAAAGATGGGTCTAGGACCAATATTTCGCGGCGTTACAAACTTTTGGGGCTGCACAAAGCTATAATACCCTGACAACATAGTTGTGTAGGGTATAAAAATGTAATTTAATTTTGAATGATATCGATTAATAAGGAAACAATGTTGCAAGAGAGTAATATACACACATACACGCCGTTTGTCATTTTTCAATAGAATTTAATTGGATATTTGAACAATCACTATTTAATTGATACTAATTATGTGTTTGTATTAAAATTAGTAGGTATGGTTAAGGAGGGGAAGAAGGCAAAAGTGGTTATACATTAACCATTAAGTTTGATAGCTACTATTTAAGTCTTAATATAGCAAGGTGTTGTTTTTGCTGATATGGGAAATAGAAATACATTTTAAAGAAATCTACCTTAAGTACATTTTCTCCTTTATTCAACAGAAAAAATTATATATAGTATACAAGTATATATAGTATATAGTTTTTTAACCAAATACATTATTTTCAAATTTTCACACATAAACACTCGACCTTAAATTTTGAAAACATTTGCAAATGTCCATGAAATAAATACCTATCCTAACTTTGTTCTTCTCCATTTTCATACTTTGCAGACAATCTAATGAAACTTGTATCTGTCCAGACGTAAGAACTGACATTATCTACAGCAAACACTCTACAACAAAAATAAATAACCTTTAAAAGACCCCCCTAAAGCAATTTCAACACAAATACGAACACACTCGAATAAACTTTAACCAAGCGAAATCCTTTTGGCTTGAAAAAAATGTAAATACCGAAAAAATCGAGATAAGGTGGACATCGTCGAAGAGAAAAATGTGGCAATGCAATAAAGACGAAGAAGAACGAACTACAACAACACCAAAATTACTAATAATAAATCTTAAAGCTTGATTTAAGATTAAAAAAAAAACTGTAAACATTTTGTGTATACCTGTCAGCAGTGATGCGCTGCTGCTGCTCTTGTAAGACACAAAGGAAAAACGGACGAAACGGAAGAAAATATATAAAATTGATTTAACGGAAGTATTGAAGCAGATACAGAAGCAACGCAAAAACACGCACATCGAAAGACACCGGATACACATACAAGCATACATCTATTGAGATATATGTACCTAAAGAAAGCAGTAGCAGATCAAAGGAAACATGTCGAATGTAAGTATGGATGGACATGGTTTAGGAAAGAGCTGGGTGGGGATGGTCCAATCCCCGAACAAATGGTGTAAAAATAATTGGATTTCTTACAGAAAAATTAATTAAAAATAACTATTTTGAATCCTTTCTCTCTCTCTTTGTCTTCCCTCTTTTGTTTTATTACAACAATCTGACAAACAACAACAACACCTCCTATAGTTACTGTTCATGGATGAATCGAATGGCAATGGTGTGTATGCAACGTCTGCGACAGCAATTTTAATCAACAATACAAATATCAATAATAATAACAACAACAACAACACAAACAACAATAACAGCATTGGGCGTGGTAACAGCAATCACAGCAATAGTAACAACAATACACCACCCGCCACATCGACGTACAACAAGAGCAATAATTACAACAATAATAACAACAACAGCAACATTAACAACAGTGGCAACAACATCCAAAGTTTAATGGCAGCAGCTTCAAATGCAGCCGGCACGGCTGCATGTTCCAGCGGTGGAGTCATCCCTCCACAGCTGCCAACGTCACTATCAAATGAAGATCTTAGTCAAAGTCTTTCCGAATATACGGATGCCGATGAAAGCATATCAGCGCCAACAGAATTCTTAGCCGAGGTAAGAGAATTTTTTTAAGGAATCCAATAAAATAATAAGAAGGGAATCTGTCCAAAGAATAATCAAGTTTGGAAATTTATTTTATGCCTTAGGCAAAGGTGAGGGAAAGTGAAGATATTCAAAATATTGAAACAGGTTAAAATTCTCTAATATTAGTTCACAAATAGGTTCGAAGGAGCAAGAACAGGCTCTGAGTGGGCAAACGAATTCCTCAATACTTTTAAAATAGGTTCAGCAATTTACATTCCTCCCATATAAATATTTTATATAGGAGGTATGTAAATGCCTGGAACTAATTTTCAAATTATTGAGATGGTATTTTACCAACTCATAGCCCCCAAATGACAACTTACATTGAAATCCGATGGAATCTATATACAAAACTGCTGATGCTAGAATCTTGAAATTTGGGGTAAAGATCCCACTAGTCCGAAGATATCAGATAGGGCTGGGTATTGAAAAGTCGTACTAGTACGGTACGAAAATACTAAATATGACACCATTTGTGTTCGGCGAATCGGTAGAGATAGAAGTCTTAAATTTGGAATGACGGTCACTGATGGAGTGTGGGATATCAAACCATATGATATGTATCAAAGGGTTTCTTGGAAATTTCCTAGGTACAAATTTCATATTCTTGGACGGGGCCGACCATATGATACCCTACACAATTACCATTAAAATCTAACTTTCCTCTTAACCGATTTTAGGTAAACAGCTCCACTTTCTAAACCTGAAGTGAATATTATCGCGATAAAAAAATTGGTAACTTTGGGTGTTGGTTGATCTGACCAATACCCAAATATTGACTGATCATCATCATCATCTAAACAGTCGTTGTAAGTATTAGGTCAGATTCCCTTCACCGTGTAAAATAGGGCGACTGAAAAATCTGACAAAATAAATTTATCGGTTCACTGCACTTCCATGACCATAACCGAAAGTTCATGTAAAATTTCAAAGCGATCAGCGTGACATTTCTGCCCTCTAATGGGGTAATAGTGATACCAAACAATATCATAACATATAAACACCTTTAAATATTTACGTATAACTCCCACATCCGAGTACAATTTAAAGGTCAACCACTCCTCCTGATTGTACTATCAACATATCGGGTCTATGCACTTCAGAAGGTAATATATACGCCCAGAATACAAATTTGGTCATTTTTCACACAAAAGTCTGGGTCCATTTGACCGCCTAAATATTGATCGATCTTCATCAAAACTGTCATGCTTATTTATTGGGCAGTGTAACATTTCGTGGTGTTCGGGTCATAATTGCGGTCTCTGAGCGACCAGAAAAACATACACAAATAAAATTTTGGGTCCATTTCATCCCCTAAATAATATCGATCTTTACCAAAAACAATGGGGGGTCTTCATTGGCCCGAACCCATCCTACATGCAAAATCCCGTGAAGGTTGGTCCATAACTGTGACCTGCATCCTGTTTACAAATTATAATGGACAGGCGGACGGAAACACATGTCTAGATCGACTCAGCTAGTCGAGATATGACGATCGGTATACTTAAAGGTGAATCTACGACCAATATTTCGCGGCGTTACAAATTCTTGGGGCTGCATAAAGCTTTAATAACCTGACAGCATAATTGTGTAGGGTATAAAAATGGAATGCATTTAAGGTTGAGAAGTAGGGTCGATATAAGGAGGTTGTAGGTAGTTTTGTAGTTTTTACAAAAGTGTACGAAGAGTACTAAACGCTAATATATACCTGGAACGCAGAAATTACGATAAAAGATTACTACAGCATTGTAGAATTGACGTATGTACGGTACATAATTTGGTACAATTTGAATTTTGTGTGAACCGATAGAGCAGGAATCGTTAAATTTGGAGTTAGGATCACTGTTGGAGTATAGGATTGGGATATGTAGGAACTTTACGAAATAATGTGTACTAAATGGTACAAAATTTCGTACAATTTGAATTTGTGTGGATAGGATTGTTGAGGTGTGTACCTATGGAAATTTATATATACGTACTAAATGTGATACAATTTAGATGTAGGTGAACTCTATGGGTTGGACTCCTGAGTTATGGAATTAAGATTACTGTTGGAGTGTAGGACTGGGGTATGTAGGAAGTTTTTGAAATTCGTACTTATATGTACTAATGGTACTAAATTTGAATAAATGAATCTGGTTGGTATAATAAAATTGGGAAATAGGTTTACTAAATTTGGTAAAATTTGGATTTGGGTGACCCTATAGAGCTCGGATCATAAATTTGGAAATAAATACTGTAAGAGTACAACAGCTAAAAAATGGTATACAAATAGATTTATGTTGCGGACAGAGATGGGGTGAAGTTACGAAATTGTATTCAAATTTTAATTATGGTCGATATTGGTGTGTAGGTTGAGGTTGATTAGCTCTATTGACTTATATAGTTTTCGGTGAAAACAATTCGCTACCGAATTAGCGGGCATACGCTAGTATAATATAAAAACTGTTCAAATATTGACACCAAGCGGTTTGCCTCCAGCCTATGAAAATCCATTATTTTTTGGACAGATGGCTTTACTGATAGATTTCTCGTAAAGTATCGATCAAACAATTTCAGATTTATGCTTGTTGGAAGGGTGACATTTCGCAGTAAAAACATTATTTTGCTGTTTTTTGTTTGGTGCATTCAGTTGTGAGTTTCAGGGTGTTAAGAATGGAAGTGAAAAAAGAGAAAATTCGGTATATTTTACACTTTTTTTGACAAATGCGAAAATGCTTGCCAAGCGGCTAAAATTGTGAATGGTGTTTATGGTTCCGATACTGTAACAGCCAATTACGTGAATTTCGGTTTCGTAGGTTCCATTTAGGAATTTTTGATGTTAAAGATGCACCACCATCGAAGTTGGCCAGAATTGGCCAAACAGGAGAGGTGTCGTGTTACACCAGGATGCATCCTCCATACAGTTTTAATGCATCCTCCATACAGCCCGGACTTGGCACTAAGAGATTATCAGATTTTTCTTGCATTGCAAAATTTCTTTAATGATAAAAAATTGGTATCTATGGAGGATTGTGAAAATCGTCTACTAGTTTTTTTTTTTTTTTTTTTTTTTGAAGTTACATTAAAATTTAAAACAAAATCGGACATTCCGAAGCATGTTAAATAAAGTCTTATAGTTCATAAAAAGTAATGTATTTCATTTTTCCCCAACCTAATACATTTATCTTCTTTCGACATTGAAAATTCTAGCGCATAACGGAGAATATTCCTGCTCCTCATTCAATTCTCTATGTCAGCAATCGTTGCAACAGGCAGTTCACTTTCCCTTTTCACAACTTTTGTGAAGATAAAAAATCAACTGGGGCCAAGTCCGGCGTTATCCATTATGAGGGGTTTCAACAATTCTGTGCGTTTTTCGGAGGCATTGCTATGCACAAACCACACATAATATCAACGTTTATTCCTTAATGATCGTGCGATCTTGTGACAAGAATTCGTGATTCACCTCGACAGTCGAAGAAAAATCTGAACAAAACCTTGATGTTAAGCTTGATTTTCTCTTTACTGTATTGGATCTCGTTGGACACTTTATTGCTATGATTGGACTTTGGCTTTAAGTTTAATCGTTTTACTAAAACTAGTACAAAAATCGGTATAATTATCTGAAAATGTGTATAAAAAATTTTACGATTCGGAGCATAAGTTTAGCATAATGAGATATAGTTATAATAAATATGTCAGACGAATCCGACATTGCCTCATAATGTAAAATGTATTAGTGTTTGTAGATTGAAGGTTTTCTGAGCAAGGATCAGGTAAAAGTTGTAAAGGACGATGAAAACATGCGAATATCGAATTCTTGTCTTTTTGGGCCAAATCTAAAATCTTATGAGCGAAGTTTTTGTGTAATATTTGGTGATGAAAATATCTCGTCTTGTATATAGTTTACGATTCAAAAAAATAAGGACGAAAAAGACGTAAAAGGACTCGAGATAGGAGTATACGTTTTACGTCATTTGATTTGACTGAAGATATGTGATGTCAAAAACTTCATGAACTTTAGAGTTACCAGCAAAAACCTTATCACGACATAACTTTAAAAATTGCTCTATGACGAATTTTTTCTTCTGGGTTTTTCATATACTCGAAAAAGGCTGTAATGCCCATAAGTAATTGCCCACCCCACCGTCCATTGCCACGATTTTGTGTCAGTGATATTTATGTTCGACCTTCAACAATATAAGACTTCAACAAATTTACATTGTTATTTTTATACTTATGTATTGGTGTAGGATCTGACACAAACCATACCTCGTAAAATTATACCTCTTCTTATGTGTTTTACAATCATATGTGTGGCAACGTAAACTCTCCTGGTAGCGTCTCTTCATATACCCCTAGAACCATATTTTTGTTTAATAACATCTCATGGAAAACAAAAACAAATTTGAAGAAGAAAAGTTTTGCGGTAAACCAATGGAAAGCATTTCATTCGCATGTAAACATTTCTGCAAACAAATGGAAAAATCGTATTTCCACTTCCGTTTGTTTTACTGAGTGCAATCATTGAGTAAAAAATGAATTTCCTGTGGGAATTACTTCAATTTATGTCGGAGAATGGCCACTTGTAGAAAATACCAATGATGGTATTAAGACCTGAAACTAAAAACTGTTAACGGAGGAAATATTGAAAAAAAACTTAAATTTAATATTTTACGAAATGTGAATTGAAATTGACAGATATTTCATTTGGAAAAAAGTCCCATAAGTTTCTAAAATCGGGTATACAAAGGATATATCAGAAATTGGGACATATTTATACTGAAAGAAATTTTTTGATAAATTAATCAGAACTTAGCAACTGATAATAAATATGATATTAACCAACATTCTACATTTCCCTCCTAATTCCAGTTTCTGTCATCAGTCATGCTCAAGGATTACAAAAAAGCTTTAAAATATTGCAAACTGAGTAAGTACCACTTGGTGTACCATTCACCAAAACAACAAAAACTGTAAAAACAAAATAAATAAACACAAATGTCATTATTTATATTCAAGACAAATAGAAATATGAGAAACTTTCTAATTAAATCATATTTTATCCTTTTTTATTATTTTTCTCAACTAAACAAAATAACTAATTTTTTCTTCTTCTGTTGTTGCTGCTGCCGTTGCTTTTCCTTTTTGCCTTGTCGTTACAGTTTTGCAGTATGAACCACACAATTCGACAGCAAAGGAATTCTATCCATTGATATTGGACAAGTTACGTGGTATGTATAAATGTGTGTGATTTCTGTAGGTGATGTATTGTAGAGGGAGTGAGAAAAACATCGGGTCATTAAATAAGGATGTTAAAAGGATATGATTGGGAAACATTTAAAATCTGAAAATGCAGATATAGAATCCTATCCAGTAAAAAAAGGACAAAAGTCGTACGGGTCCAACCCAATGATACCCTATATAATATTGTGTATATACTATATGTGCGGTATATCTTATAGTAATAGATAAAATCGATCGAGAAGATATATTGAGGCTATATCCAAATATGAACCGATTTTATAAAACTTAACACATATCCAGGCGTACGCTGTGAACAATTCCGCCTCAGTGGAACAAATTTTGGATATTTAGTACAATGTCGAAATTTATTGCAGATCGTTAAAAACATCGCATCATTTAAAGTAGCAGGGACAGACAACGCCTTACCTTTTTCATTACAAAAAGATGCGGACTATTTATCACCATACGAAAGCTTGTCATGATGTAACATCCTAACTACGCAACAGCTCCCATCCCACTTATCTACGACGTTGTAAATGGTCAGGTTTCAGTTCTTACATGACCTGGACTTTATATGGATGTAGTTGTAGATCTAAATACAAAATACGCCATAATGTTCCTAACTCCTGAGAAGTACAAGGAAAGGACACATTCGGGTCTTCGGCAAAACTTTCACTTTCAGTGGAACAGCGAAAGGACGATTCACAGGACTATTTGTAACCGCTCCTGTCTATTGATTTTCTTGAATAGAACAATCTGTGAAATGGCACACCCCTACACCGACTGTTCATTTATTTCAAGAAAGCTTCGATACCATCAGACGAACTGCCATATGGGAGGTATTGAGAAAAAATGAGTACCCCAAAAAAATTGGAATAATAAAAACTATGTACGAAAATGCGGAACTCTCAGTTCTTCACAACGGGAACATACGTCGCCCTTGCTGGTCACGATTGTACTGGATGAAATAATGAAAGAAGTCTGCTCTCTGAGAAGAGGCATACCATGGACAGCTGGAAGACTTGGACTATTCCGATGATATCAGTCAAAAGTAAAATATCTGTTGAGAATGGCACGCAATGTTGTACTTGAATTTAATATGAAGAAAACAAAGGTCATGTTACAAGACTAAGGAATTGAATACATCGATAGCTTCTGCTATCTCGGAAGCACTGTAAGAACAAGTGGTGGTGCAGAAACAGACGTAATGAAAAGGATAATAAAAGCGAGCGCGAAATAAATTTAACCTAGGAAATGGAGATGTACTGGCTGAATCTAAAGAGAAAGAGCCATAGCATAACCAGAATGGCGCTTGAAGTGAATCCCCAAGGATCAAGAAATCGAAGTCGACCAAGAAACACCTGGTGGTGAATAATTATCCAAGAACTATGGCAAAACAATCGTACATGGAAAGATGCAAGAACAACGGTAACTAACCAAGTAAGATGTCGGTGCTTTCTTGAAGCCCTATGATCCTAAGAGGAGTAAGAGGAAAAAATCTCTTCTTAAAGCTTCTTGTGATAGGTTTTGATAATTTGTATGTGTTGTGAGATAGTTTAGCGATGCCTCAGAATGCAAGATATTCTTGCCCTACAACATAAGCGATATAGAGCTGTGAAACCTTATAAACCACGTGGTAAACTGAGATGCATTGCGAACACCTTAAACATGAGTGAAATACCCAAAGATCTCAATCGAAATCGGCAAAAAACTTGAAAATATCGATTTCTAGTTTTATGGACCGCACCAATATCTTATGAGCAACATTTTTGTAGAATATTACGAAAATGACAAATTACATATTGTAATAATTGAAGTTCGGTATAATATTTTAAGTAAACAAGTAAAACGATATTGCGTTCGGGCGGATCGAACTTTTTATACCCTCCACCACGAGGGTGACATGTTATGATGGGACCTTGAACATACCAAAAAAGGCGCGAGAAGAAGATGTTTTTAAATTCTCAAAATACCGTATAGTGGAGCGACTGTTATATGGGGCTATACCAAAACGAAAATCGATATTGATAAATTTTGGTAGTGAGATGAGGCCTATTCTGAAACATGGATCGATATTAATAATTTTTAGTACGGAGATGCGCTATACAATGAGAACCCCAAATACCATTTACAGTCAATTTGCTTGAAACACGTGTCCAAAATCGCCTAAATACCGAATATTGGGGCGTAATATGGAGGCTACATCGAAACAAGCACCGATTAATATTTTTTTCAGATTTCCCTGAAGAAATTGATCTACATGTCACTTCGGTGGGAAAATTCGGACAAAACCTTACACAAATCCAAAATGGTGCGGGAACCTTTATGTGCATTCGGTGATAAAATATGGGGTCCAAACTAAAACATGGTCTGACATTGATAATTTTATGTAGAAAGATTTGATATCCAAAATACCGCGATAAGAAGAGCGGTTAAGATACGTCCAGATCTTCAATAAAAAGAGCTCCAGGTCTTCGATGAGAAGAGATTCATGATCCGTTATATGAGGGCTATACCGAAAGGTATTAATATTGTTCATTTTTTGTAGGGAGATGTTCTACCCAATGATAATCCAAAATATATTAGGTTGTGGAAAAAGAAATCCATTATTTTTTCGGCAGATGGCTGTACTGATAGATTTCTCGTAAAGTATCGATCAAACAAATAGTTTCCTTTTTTGTTTGGTGCATTCAGTTGTGAGTTAGACGGTGTAACAGCCAATTATGTTTTTTAGGTTTCGTAGATTACTTTCAGGAATATCTCATGTTAAAGATGCACCTCGCACAGGTAGGCCGATCGTCGGAAATGTCGATAAAATCGAAGAAAAATCGACCATAAAACTATTTCAAACCATTTACAATTCACCAGAAACGGCCAGAATTGGCCAACAGGATAGGTGACATATTCTACCAGGACAACGCTAGACTACTACTATAACCTGCCAAAAACTTCGGGAGCTTTGGTTGGGAAGTTTTAATGAATCCGCCATACAGTTCGGACTTGGCACCAATCGATTATCATATTTTTCTTGCATTGCAAAATTTCTTTAATGATAAAAAATTGGTATCTAGGGAGGATTGAGAAAATCGACTACTAGAGTTTTTGGCAAATAGAGAGCAGGACTTCTATGAGAGAGGCAGTATGAAGATCCTTTAAAATGGCAACAAAACGGTGTATATTTGGACCAAATCGGACATTCCGAAGCATGTTAAATAAAGTCCTATAGTCCATATAAAAAAATGGACTTATTTTTCCCCAACCTTAACAATTCCAGCCAATGGGATTAGGAAAAGAGGAGCTTAACTAAAATGTTGGCCAATATTGACTATTTTGGGTAATAAGATTTGCTAAACAATTAGATCTCAAAATACCGTCACATTAGTTTAAAAATGTTTCAGAAATAGCGTTTGGGAGCTGCCGAGAAGGAAAAATATATGCTTTAGTTACCTTGAGTATATAAAGTTTCCTTATGTTGGTAAATTAACACCCTAATTTGATAACCCTCAATCAAAAATAACAATCAAAGAGGATACCCTAATGAATAGAATGCTTGCCTTTGAATTTGTTTTGATTTTGTTTTTCTTTCTATTTTCCGGTTAAAAAACAACAACAATAACGACAACCACAACATCAAAAAGATGCCACCTCGAGTGACAGTGACGAAAACTATAATAAATCATCATCCTCACCGGAATTAATACTGGAACCCCCCTCATCAGATCCATCGGCTGGAGAAAGTGACGAACAGGAAGCATTAGCTGGTGAGGAAAAGCTACATCGTCAGCATATACGACGACCGCATTTACCCGACGACTTACGTTTGGCTGAGGGCATTTTAGATCCCAATTCAAATGTGAGCAGCAACAGCAATAGCATTGAAGACGACATTGATGTTGGTGATGAGGAAGAAGAAGAGGAGGAGGGTGCGGGTGGTGTTCTTAGCAGTGGCTCAGTAGGTGTTAGTCTTAGCGATTCCGTAGATGGTGACGATGATGATGATGACGACGACGGCGATTGTGAAGATGCCGATGATGATGATGATCCGGAGGACGATGATGATGACGATATTATGAGCAGCAGTGGTGATGATTTACCCGTCGATGAACATCAGGTCATTGTCGGCGATGTACTAGACATAGAAAACTCAGGTAATGCATGTGGTGGTGCTGAAGGTGTCGATGGTGTAGCTTTAAATGGTTCAAATTCATCCCGAAATTCTTCGAGTGGTGGTAAAATTAGTAGCCGAAGTGACAATACAACACACTCATATTCGAGTCTATTGTTGGAGGAGGAAGATGATATAGTGCCTGCAAATCTACACTTTCCCAAGGATTTTAATACACCTGATTTGGATGTTAGCAATGGTAAGTGAATAATAATCCCTTTTGGCAATTTGTTTGGTTTATTGGTATGTATTACGAAGGATTTTAGATTGAGATCCAAAGGACTTTACATATTTGAAGGTAGATAATTGAATTGGAAGCAAGAAAAATAAAATAAAATTGACAAGATTATTCATGATATGATATACGCACACATATATTAAAGAATTTATGGCGTTAAATTAAAATTGTTAACTTAAATGGAAATACAATAACAACATGTTAAATTGGTTCCTTCTCTAAATTTTGCTCGTTTATTCCTTTTAAAGAAGGATGAAAACATACGAATATCGATTGCATGTCATTGCGTGCTCTATCATTCATTGGGTGCTCTATCAGTGAATTTTTTTGTAAAATATTTGGAAGACAAAAACATCATTAGGACAATATAAATACCTATAAATATCCTGGGTTTTTATTTGATGGCCGTAGTCATGAATAACAATAACCAACTGGCTTCAGACCATTCAGAAGCTTGATGGACCAGACCAACGCCCTACGACGAATAAAACAATATATAGAATGGAGCTTCCTGTATCTACTGTTCATTGATTTCAAGAAAACTTTCGGTACCATCAGACGAACAGCAGTATGGGAAGCAATAAACAAGATGGGAGTTTCACACCAACGCTGTTTAAAAATGTCGAGAAGCTCTCATATATCCTGGAAAACAAAGCTTCAAATATTCGAAGCATGTATAAAGTCGACTCTGCAATACGGCAGTGAAACCTTACAAATGCCTCAGGAGCATATGCAGAATATTCTGGCACAACACCATAGAGCTGAGTAAAGCTGTGGAACCTAACAAATCAGGAACCCGTACAAAAACAGATAAAACGTAGGGTATTGAGATGAATTGGCCACATCTTGAGAAAAAAATGGCCATAGCATTAACAGAATGGCGTTAGAATGGAATCCACAAGGATCAATAAATCGAGGTCAACCAACAATTCAACCAATCTTACATGGAAAGATGCAAAAACAACTGCAACTACCCGAGTGTGATGGAGTAGGATAGCCAAAGACCGGCCGGTAATAAATTTGTGGTATGAAGATTTGACATCCACTGAAATCTACAAATATTATTGAAAATCGGGTCAGAAATTCCAAAAATATAGAAAATTGTAATTTGTGGTAGGGGGATTTTAAAATATCAAATTATAGACATTACGGTTGCCGATTTGATTGAAAAACGTTCTCAAAATTCTGCAAAATACTGAACTTGGGAGAGATTTCTTAATATGGGGCTATCCTCAAAAGAGGATCAGTATTGATAATTATTTTAAGTAGCTACCCACTGAGAGCTCAAAATACTAAATTACATACAATTCAGTTGGAAAAATTAAGACCACTGGTATGCACCGATATATCGCCATATCGTTATACATTTCGAGGTGCGATTGAATATCTGCCAAACTAAGTTGTTAAACCACTTTTTCAGTTCGCTTTATTATCTCACAACGCGTAATATAATTTAAACCTACTAACTTAAATGCGCCTAAGTCTTAAAATAAAGTGTCAGGCAGCACGTAGTGTCCTATGGACAGTATTTTTGGCTCAAAGTGGTCCAACGCGGAAAACTAAGCGACTTCATATGTAGATGTCGTCGTTGACGACTGGAACAGTATTAACACTCCGGCTTTTATCACACACGGTTCCAAGATGGAAGAAGGTACTGCGACTGGCGTCTACTGTGAACGACTAGGTCTTGAGTACACTTAAAGGTTAGAAGTCGTACTTGAGTGTAGAACAGCTTTGGAAACACTAACAGATACCGGCTAGCTGGGTACCAGGACACTACGATTTTATGGAGAATGGATAGGCAGGATCGTAATGTACATATCTAGCAATCGCTAACTCAATCAAAATAACCATTTGTCGCCTTTTCCGTCAAGATACATTTGGCCAACTCTGTCACTGTTGAACCTGAGCTGAAATAAGAGTAATGACGGGAGTGCATGTTAACTTTCCACCATGTCTAACCTTCTATTCAGCTATGGAACTTGCTTTAATCAACAATCTCATCTGAAATATGAAGTAGCTCGAACAGCGCATATTGATCATCTTAACCGTTTGTCCAATTATTTTCCAACCATGATCACCTTTGGA
>NW_026876894.1:0-20333 GCF_032173495.1 Musca vetustissima | reverse complement strand
TTAAAAAAAGTACTGGAAAAGACCAAATGTTATATGAATTTCAAAAAAAAAAAAAAAAAAATTGAAGTGAGTAGTGTGCATTTTAATTATAAATCGTTTTATTATCTGGGAAAAGTCAGTGACTGGGAAAGGATAAATTCAGATACATCACTCATTTTTTTACAAAATACCATTTGGTGGAGGAGGTAGCAGATGGAGGTGATCGATTATGTAAAATTGATAAAAAGTATTGACATTATAATTTTTGAATTGCTGTTACATTTCGAAAAAATTGTGTTTCAAGAAAACAAAAATTACCACCATTACAGAAAACAGCATGGACATTTCACACTTTTTTGTAGTGTTAATGCGAGCATATAAAAATACCAGGGTTTACCTAATTTTAAATTAAATTTAATAAATATTGCAGCTGTATATAGGACGCTTACTAATTGATCATATCTAAATTTTAATTTGATAACTTCAGTAGGGGCAGCGAAGCGCCACGGGTCCCGCTATTATTGTATAAAGTAAATTTCTTATATGACCAGATCAGTACAACAACATCGAAAACCGTTTGCTACTCTAGAAACACAAACGAGCACACAAATCGGGAAAAATAAATTTTATATTTCCAGTCGATTTCACTCTTAGAGTAAACACTTACTCTTTTTCGAACATTTTCCGCGCTCTTATTTTTCAAAAAGGGAAACTCCAGAGCCCTCCCACCGAAAATAAATAATAACAAAGTTTTGTATGATTGTAAAAAGTTTAAAACATTTTCTTTACACAATATAAATTCTTTCAGAAAATTCTTTGACCGATTTTAGGCAATATAGGTATATAGAAAAACTCCAGTCTTTCTAGTGTTAAGTCTAGAAAGATGTGTGTTAATTTTCGTGAAAATCGGTTCAGATTTAGATATAGATCCCATATATAGATTATATTTTTAACAACGCGGCGTACCGAATAGCGTGTATCAATTTTGCTATAAATCGTTTTCCATAAATTTTCTCCATGTTACGCAGACGGCTCTAAATCTGTTCGATTGAAATTAAAGTTGGGATAGATTGGAGAAAGAGGGAACATAGACATGCAATTGTTAGGATATACCCAAAGTGGTGAAGGGTCATCATATAGTCGGCCCAGTCCGACTTTACTACTTTCCTTACTGGTTTATATGAAAATAGTTATCTGATTTTTTTCCGCGTTTTGGGTTTGTTTCTAACACTCTGTTGTAATCATTTCTCCTGCGGAGGATATCGAGATAAAAAACTAGAACGTAATGTTCGATAATGAATTATATATGAACTATAACCCGCATTTAGGCCTAGCTCCTGACCGATATTCCCCATCTTCGACCTTAAACTAAGTTTGGAAGAATAAGATGGGCTAAGTTTGGATGAAATCAAAATTTTCCGAAACAAATTTGGCCAAAGAGACATGGGGTCTAGAACCAATATTTCTATGAGGCACATTTTCGCCGTGTCAAAGTTTATACACCCTCATTAGCCAAAGGCTGAGGGTATAATTATCCATTAAAACGTTTTTAAAGTTGTATCATGGTTTACATAATCGGTTTGTAGAAATGTCAGTATGAGTTCACTTTTTGGTATTTTCCCTATATTTCCATTTCAAGTAACTGTCAGTATATCTATGGTGGAGGGTATTAAAAGTTTTACCCTGCCGAAATTAACGCTTTTTTACTTGTTTAATATTACACTTAATCTGGCTTTGTTGTTTTCATATTGTATTAACACAATTTTTATTTAAAAGGAATGACCATATGACTTTGTTTAACCTTGCATTTTACAGTCCCCAGAATATATCTCCGGATATGCCTAAATTAATTTAGCGATGTCACCACTTTTTCATCTTAGTAAGGTATATTCTCACTAGAACTGTTCGATCTTAGCACTAACAAATTGAGGGAGCTGAAAAAATACATTCAATATTTTTTTAAAAAAAGTCGGAATATTCGAAAAATAAATCCATTATTTTTTCGGCAGATGGCTATACTGATAGATAAAATTTATGGAAATTACATTGTTGTGTGTACTCGGATGTGGGAGTTATACTGAGATAATTACAAGTTTCTATGTATTTTGACTTGGTTAATATTATCATTCGCACATTAGAAGGCCAAATTTCCGCGCGAATCGCAAGGAAGCCGCCTATAACTTTTGGGAATGGAATGGAACAAAACATCACAACTTTTATACTGAGAAAGGATCTGACAACAATGTATTTAGGGTCAAATTAATCGAATGTTTTGTGTACAAAATAAGCAAATTTGAATCGTATGGCGTAAATGTTCAACCCAGGAAAAAAATTCGGAAAATATGCCAGGGTATGCTAATCGATTAAACGTGTGTAAATATCGCGAATTATCGCTCAGGCTTGGAATAAAAATCCGCAGAAAGATAGAGTTCTGTGATAGTTGTGTAGGGTATCATATGGTCGGCCCCATGCGACTATACTGCTCCGCTCACTGGTTACGTTTTATTTTCTTGAGTAACGTTACTATTATAAAATATAAATTAAAAAAAATTAGAACATTAATACACTGAAAAACAGTGCTTTTGAAGCTCACAGTGTCATTATGCCAATGCTTCTTAAAGTTATTGAACTATTTTATATCAACAACACAATCTACCCTCTCACAATTTCAATATAAAAATGTTATTATCTTCGATCGAACAAACTACTGGTAGCAGTAGCGAATCGATTGAAATAACAATAATTTTCTTATGGCAATTGAGCGTAAAATCTTATTGGATGGTTAACACCATGGATATTTGGCAAACATTGTTGAGAGAGTTGGAGGGAATAACTATTTAATTAAGTTTTCAGTTTTGCGTCCATTATGAGTGGCTGTTAATATAAACTATTCTTAAAAAAGAAATTATTAACAATAATTTTATAGTTTAATTTATAGTTTAATGTTTTATGTGATAATTAAATTATTTTCCAAATATATTGTTTTTTATACCCGTCCTAGGGTATATTAATGTTGTCATTCCGTTTGTAACACATCGAAATATTCATTTCCGACCCTATAAAGTATATATATTCTTGATCAGGGTAAAATTCTAAGACAATCTAGCCATGTTCGTACGTCCGTCTGTTGTAATCACGCTATCTTCTGAAGGAATTGAGATAGGGTGCTGAAATTTTGCAAAAGTTTGCTTTTGTCTGCAGGAAGGTCAAGTTCGAATATGGGATATATCGGTCCACGTTTAGGCATAGCTCCCATGTAACAGTACCCCCCAATTTTCGGTATTTAGGGGTTCTTGAGCGCGTTTTTCAACCGAATTCTTTGAAATTTGGTACATTGGGTTCTTATTTGGTCCCAAATATCTAACCTAAAAAATATCGGTCGACTTTATCTGGTAGCCCCCATATAACGATTTGCACGAAATTTTGCACAGCGTAATGAATTAGGTCTAGAATGATGTGTGTCAAGTTTCCTGAAAATCGGTTCAGATTTAGATATAGCTCTCATACATATTTTCGTCCGATTTGGGTTAAATAGTGCACCAAAGTCCCTTTGTATCCTTCGATTTGCACGAAATTTGACATTGCGTACTGAATTAAGTCTAGAACGACGTATGTTAAATTTTGTGAAAATCGGTTCGGATTTAGATATAGCTCCCATATATATTTTCGTCCTATTTTAGGTAAATAGTGCACCAAAGTGCCTTTATATCCTTCGATTTGCACGAAATTTGGCACAACGTACTAAATTAAGTCTAAAACGATGTGTGTTAAATTTCGTGGAAATCGGTTAAGATTTAGATATAGCTCCCGTCCGATTTTCGGTTATTAGTGCACCAAAGTCTCTACTTTTATCTATATATGTATATAAAATAGAAAAAAATTTGTTTGTATGTTACCGATAGACGCCAAAACCGCTGAACAGATCTTAATGAGATTTACACTGTATGTCGGGGCATGCCCTGAAAGTAACATAGGCTATATAAACTTTTAAAATTCCGCGTGGATGCGGAGTTATAGCATCAATAGTAAACATACCTCAAAATTTCTGAACATGTAATATGCGTTTATCTTAAGAACGGTTACAGATACCGTTTTCGAAATTTGCCAGAATAACGAGGGTGTGAATACACACCATACATACAAAAATGAGGATGGTACGATCAACGGAAAATGCACTTTTTACTGCATTTTAAAAATCTGCATATTGAAAATTGAAAATATTTTGTTTGTAGACTCTGAAAATGGTGAAAAGATTTTACTGAGATTTTCACAGAACGTCATAACTTGCCCTGGGAATAACATATGCTATGTAAACTTCTAAGATTTCCCGAAGATGCGGTGTTATAGCATCGAACGTAATCATACTTCAAAAACTATGAACATGTAGTTTGTGTATATCTTAAGTACGGTTATAGATACCGACTTCAAGCTATTGCTGAGTAACGTGAGTGTAAATACGCATCATCCGCTCAAATTGACCGCTGACAAGTGAAAAGGCGCACCTCATTGCATTTAAATCTATACGTAGAAAATAGAAAACTTATTGTTTTTGACCTGAAAAACCACTAAACAGATTTTACTAATATGTTCATGGTAAGTCAAGCGATCCCATGGAAGTAACATACATAGGTTAGATAAAACTGAGGAGTAATAACATCAAAAGTATTCATACATCTTAAAGAATGTACATACATACATATGTAGAACATTTTGTATGGCTATCTGTTAGTGTAGCGGCTTGAAAATATGGTTGAGCAACATGGATACAAATACTAATCATCCGAAGAGGATATATTTTCGAACGATAAGGATATATGTATATGTATGTATGTACATATATTGAAATAAAAATTGTGTAAAATTTAAAAAAAGGTTGACATTATAATTTTCCATTTTTGTCAGTTTGTGAAAACAAGTTTATTTTGAACAAAATCAAACATAACCTAAAAGAAACTTCAAATTTTACGAGTTTTGCAACTTTTTACTTGACAACCGTCCCTGAACAACAATTGAATAAAATTTAAGAGAGCACAAAACAAAATGGCGTTCTCTTTGTAAACTTTTTACTCGAGTAATTTGGCCGAATAAAAATAGTAAAAATGAATGCCTACTTCTGATTAGATGTTATGTTGATTTTGATGTATTGCCATCCCGAACTTTTCAAATTATTTTGTACTCTGAGAGCGATTTTGAAATATTTTCATTTTACTATCTTTACTATTAAAAAAAGTACTGGAAAAGACCAAATGTTATATGAATTTCAAAAAAAAAAAAAAAAAAAAAAAATTGAAGTGAGTAGTGTGCATTTTAATTATAAATCGTTTTATTATCTGGGAAAAGTCAGTGACTGGGAAAGGATAAATTCAGATACATCACTCATTTTTTTACAAAATACCATTTGGTGGAGGAGGTAGCAGATGGAGGTGATCGATTATGTAAAATTGATAAAAAGTATTGACATTATAATTTTTGAATTGCTGTTACATTTCGAAAAAATTGTGTTTCAAGAAAACAAAAATTACCACCATTACAGAAAACAGCATGGACATTTCACACTTTTTTGTAGTGTTAATGCGAGCATATAAAAATACCAGGGTTTACCTAATTTTAAATTAAATTTAATAAATATTGCAGCTGTATATAGGACGCTTACTAATTGATCATATCTAAATTTTAATTTGATAACTTCAGTAGGGGCAGCGAAGCGCCACGGGTCCCGCTATTATTGTATAAAGTAAATTTCTTATATGACCAGATCAGTACAACAACATCGAAAACCGTTTGCTACTCTAGAAACACAAACGAGCACACAAATCGGGAAAAATAAATTTTATATTTCCAGTCGATTTCACTCTTAGAGTAAACACTTACTCTTTTTCGAACATTTTCCGCGCTCTTATTTTTCAAAAAGGGAAACTCCAGAGCCCTCCCACCGAAAATAAATAATAACAAAGTTTTGTATGATTGTAAAAAGTTTAAAACATTTTCTTTACACAATATAAATTCTTTCAGAAAATTCTTTGACCGATTTTAGGCAATATAGGTATATAGAAAAACTCCAGTCTTTCTAGTGTTAAGTCTAGAAAGATGTGTGTTAATTTTCGTGAAAATCGGTTCAGATTTAGATATAGATCCCATATATAGATTATATTTTTAACAACGCGGCGTACCGAATAGCGTGTATCAATTTTGCTATAAATCGTTTTCCATAAATTTTCTCCATGTTACGCAGACGGCTCTAAATCTGTTCGATTGAAATTAAAGTTGGGATAGATTGGAGAAAGAGGGAACATAGACATGCAATTGTTAGGATATACCCAAAGTGGTGAAGGGTCATCATATAGTCGGCCCAGTCCGACTTTACTACTTTCCTTACTGGTTTATATGAAAATAGTTATCTGATTTTTTTCCGCGTTTTGGGTTTGTTTCTAACACTCTGTTGTAATCATTTCTCCTGCGGAGGATATCGAGATAAAAAACTAGAACGTAATGTTCGATAATGAATTATATATGAACTATAACCCGCATTTAGGCCTAGCTCCTGACCGATATTCCCCATCTTCGACCTTAAACTAAGTTTGGAAGAATAAGATGGGCTAAGTTTGGATGAAATCAAAATTTTCCGAAACAAATTTGGCCAAAGAGACATGGGGTCTAGAACCAATATTTCTATGAGGCACATTTTCGCCGTGTCAAAGTTTATACACCCTCATTAGTCATAAGGCTGTGGGTATATTTATCCATTAAAATTTCTGAAATTTGTATTATGGTTTACATAATCGGTTTGTAGAAATGCCGGTATAGGTCCACTTTTTGGTTTTTCCCTATATTTTCATTTCAAGTATCTGTCAGTATATCTATGGTGGAGGGTATTAAAAGTTTTACCCTGCCGAAATTAACGCTTTTTTACTTGTTTAATATTACACTTAATCTGGCTTTGTTGTTTTCATATTGTATTAACACAATTTTTATTTAAAAGGAATGACCATATGACTTTGTTTAACCTTGCATTTTACAGTCCCCAGAATATATCTCCGGATATGCCTAAATTAATTTAGCGATGTCACCACTTTTTCATCTTAGTAAGGTATATTCTCACTAGAACTGTTCGATCTTAGCACTAACAAATTGAGGGAGCTGAAAAAATACATTCAATATTTTTTTAAAAAAAGTCGGAATATTCGAAAAATAAATCCATTATTTTTTCGGCAGATGGCTATACTGATAGATTCCTCGTAAAGTATTGATCAAACAATTTCAGATTTATGCTCGTTGACATTTCGCAGTAAAAAAATTATTTTGCTATTTTTTGTTTGGTGCATTCAGTTGTGAGTTACAGGGTATAAAAATTGGCAGTGAAAAAGGATAAAATTCGGAATTTTTTTGGACAAAGGCGAAAACGCTAGCCAAGTAGCAAAAATTGTGAATGGTGTTTAAGGTTCCGATACTGTAACAGCAATATGTGCAATTTTGGTTTGTAGATTCCATTCAGGAATTTTTGATGTTACAGATGCACCTCGCACAGGTAGGCCGGTCGTCGAAAATGTCGATAAAATCGGAGAAATGTTCGAAGTTGACCGGCATGTTAGAAGTCGTAACATAGCCCAGGGGCTAAAATCGACCATTTATAATTGACCAGAAACGGCCATAATTGGCCAACAGAAGAGGTGTCGTAATCCACTAGGACAACGCTAAGCCACACAGATCTAGATCACAGATCCAGAAACTTCGGGAGCTTATTTGGGGAGTTTTACCGCATCCGCCTTACAGTCCGGACTTGGCACCAACCGATTATCATTTTTATACCCTTCACCACACTGTGGTACAGGGTATTATGTCTTTGTGCATATGTTTGTAACAGGCAAAAATAATCGAGATAGACCCATGGTTCCTTTTGAGAATATGCATAGAATCACTTTCTGAGTCGATTTACGCATGTCCGTCTGTCCGTCCGTCCGTCTGTCCATGTTAAATTGTAAACAAAGTACAGGTCGCATTTATGATCCGAATTGGATGAAATTTGGCACAGTTCACTTAATTGGCCCAAGGACGAACCCTATTGAAATTGGAGAAAATCGGTCCACGTTTAGGCATAGCTCCCATATAAGGGTACCCCCAAATTTTCCGTATTTTGAGGTTCTTGAGCGCGTTTTTTAACTGAATTCGCTGAAATTTTGTACGTTGAGTTCTTATTGGGTAGCAAATCTCCCTACCAAAAATTATAAATTAAGGTCCATTTTTTCGGATAGCCCCCCTATATAAGGGTACCCCCAAATTTTCGGTATTTTGAGGTTCTTGAGCGCGTTTTTTAACCGAATTCGCTGAAAGTTTGTATTTTGAGTTCTTATTGGGTAGCAAATCTCCCTACAAAAAATTATAAATATAGGTCCATTTTTTCGGAGAGCCCCCATATAAGGGTACCCTCAATTTTCGGTATTTTCGGGTTCATGGGCTCGTTTTATAACTGAATTCTCTGAAATTTTGTACATTGGGTTCTTATTGGGTACTAAATTACTCCACTAAAAATTATAAATATAGGTCCAGTTTTACTGGTAGTCCCCATATAACGGTACCCCAAAATTTTTGGTATTTTGGGGGTTCTGATCTTATTTTTCGACTGAATAGACTGTAATTTAGTACGTCGAGTTCTTATTAGGTAGCAAATCTCTCCACTATAAATTATAAATATTGGTCAATTTTTTCTGGAAGCCCTCATATAAGGGTACCCCCAATTTTCGGTATTTCGAGGTTCTTCAACCAAATCCTTTTTATACCATTCACCACACTGTGGTACAGGGTATTATGTCGTAGTGCATATGTTTGTAACAGGCAAAAGGAAACGAGATAGACTCACAGTTTGGCACAGCGTAACAAAATAAGGTCTAGAATGATGTGTGTTAAGTTTCCTGAAAATCGGTTCAGATTTATATATAGCTCCCATATATATTTTCGTCCGATTTAATGTAAATGGTGCACCAAAGTCCCTTAATATCTTTCGGTTTGCACTAAATTTGGCACAGCGTAATGAATTAGGTCTAGATGTGTGTTAAGTTTCCTGAAATCGGTTCAGATTTAGATATAGCTTCTATATCTAACCAAATGAAAAATTTAGTATAGGTTGCAGAATGGCATGTTTATGGATCGATTTTCATGTTAGTGGTCCTTCAAAAAATCGACGTCTGTTATGATTCATCGGTTGAATATACCCAAGTGGTGAAGGGTATCATATAGTCGGCCCCGTCCGACTTTACTACTTTCCTTACTGGTTTTGCATTGCAAAATTTCTTTAATGTTAAAAATTTGTGAAAATCGACTACCAGAGTTTTTTGCAGGACTTCTATCAGAGAGGCGTTATGAAGTTACCTATAAAATGGCATCAAATCATAGAACAAAACTGTGCATATTTGGCCCAAATCGGAAATTCCGAAGCATGTTAAATAAAGTCCTATGTTCATATAAAACTAATGGATTTCTTTTTTCCCAAACCTAATATTTTATTACAAGTCTATGTGGGGCATACTGCAACCTTTTTCATTTTAACAACTTTCAACCTTTACGACTTTCGTATATTTTTGTGCAGTTAAATGTTTTTGTAATTTTTGATTTTTACAGACGCCAAGTGTCGTAAAAAATAACCCTAACACCTACACGTGATATTCAAATTTCATGTAAGACTTGAGCTGCGGGGATAGCCAGAGTATACGAAAATTTAAAAGGGATACAATCTTTGTTTAAGTTTTTCTTTGCCTGTATTGAAAATGTGTTTCAAAGAGAACCGTTTTACTTGTTGCGCCGTCTTGTTAAAGTAAACGTTGACCAGACCAATATTACAATCGAAAAATGGCTTTGTTGTGAGAACTATGGCCACTTTGAGAACTTATTTATTTTCCAATATTGTCATTGGGATGACAATAAAATCTATGCTAAAAGTAAAATTGTATACAATACATTCAGATTTCTGAACCCACTGCACAGATTTCATACCTAGACTATATAGTCTATGTATAACACTCACTCTGACTTTGATCTTTTTAGCCACATTTCCTAATCACATTTATAAACATTTTATGTATTAGATATTTTGATGTTAGAACGCCTTCTTCAAGAAAATATTATATATAATATTCTCAAATGAAACGTTAAGCTTAACAATGGAAAATCTCATTATTAAATATTTCTTTGGCTAATAATAACAATATTTATTATTCGTGTCGGTATTGCAAGAATACCGTTTAATAAAGAAATAACCATTAAACTTTAGTATATTAATGGTTGCATTTCTAATGTCAAAGATCCTTTAATATGAATGTATAGATATCTCCATAAAGTGCTGTACTCATTTACACCGACGTAGTCAGGGGGTCCTGGGGGCCAGGCCACCACCCCCCCGCCCCAAATGAGGATTGTTTTTTAATTTTTATACAGATTATGGATTTTTCGTATCATTATATCATTAAGAAAAAATTACATGCATTTTTGCAAAATTATTAATCTGTTTAGTGCAACTGCAATTGAATTGAATTGAATTTCGAAATATATTTGAGTACTCGACTTTTTGAGAGAACATCTATAATTTTTGATGCATAGATTAAGAAAACATATTTTTATTATATTATTTATTATAACCTCCGCCTTACGGCTAATGAGGGTATATATACTTTGCTACGGAAAAAATGTGCCTCATCGAAATATTGGTTTTATACTCCATGGTTCTTTGGACCAAATCCGTTTCAGACAAATTGGACTCATCTACAAATGTCCGACCGCGTGTCTGTCAGGCTGGCTGATGTGCAAGATAACTCTCGAAGGGAGTAACCGATTTCCTTCAAACTTTGCACATCGTAAAATTTCTTTCAAACTTAAATCAAGCTACCCCACAAAATGGTCAACGTTTTGATGAAAAATAATTTTATAATATAATGCGAACTGATTATCCGATTAACTAAACTCTGCGAACCTGTATAATGTTGGAAGATGGGACTCATTAGTCCACTCCTTCTAGTAACTCCCCTACAAAGGGTCGATATTCGAAATATCGATTGTAAATCGCATGTTTCATCCAAACTTTGCACAACGCAATATTTTTACCAATACTACCCCTCCTCTTCTTCTGGTACCTCTCACACAAAGTGTCAACATATTGAATATTCATAAATCTAATATAAAGCGAATGGAATGTCCGATTTGGTCCAAGCTGTGCACATCGTAATATTTCTTCTAAACTTAAATCTAATGTGGGGAATATAGGTTCACTCCTTCTGGTACCTCCCCACAAAATGGTCTAAATTTTGCTGAAAATTAATTGGAAACAGACCATCGGATTTGAACCAAACTTTGACACCCTAATATTTTAACTAAACCTGTATAATGTTGCAATATGGGACTTATCGGTGCACTCCTTCTAGCTCCTCCCCTACAAAGAGTGAATATTTTGAAAGCTTTTAAATCGCATATGTCCATATCCATCAAGAACCGTGTATACGCCTCACCAATCCATTTTGGATAAAATCCTTCACGTATCGCTATATTTTATGATGCATTTAATCTGGAATATGACTTATAAATGTTTATATTTATATACAAAATAAAGCGATTATACACGCGGAACTCTCAAATTATGTATTTGCAGATCTTTCTACTTACAACGTACTTTTGACCGCAGTTTTATTGGGCGGATTTAAACACGGCTGGTCTCAGTAGATTCAGCACGTAAAAAATTTAAAATCACGCGGGGTTCAACTCAATAAATATGATTTTAATGGGCGGAGAATCTTCCTACCAAAAATGGTCAATATTGGTCCACTTTTTACGATAGCTCTCATGTAACGATACCTCGTATTTTGAGTATTGTTAAAATATTTTTTAACCGAATCGGCTGTACTTTGATATTTTGGGTTTACAAAAATGTATTTACCAAAAAGTATTAACATTGGTCCTCGTTTCAGTGCGGCCCCTATATTACGGTCATCCTCCAACATAGAGTATGTTCAGGGTTATTGGACATTTTTTAACACGTTAATAAACTGAAAATAAATGTATGCATAGTAAAAAATATGATGATGTGATTTTTTAATCCTGGTCGTTCAAACTTCATAACGTTTATGAATTAAATCACTCAATTTTTATTTATTCATCACATTTATTTGCAATGGTTCTTAGCATGAATTTTATAGAAAATATTATGAAAACGGAAAAGCTCTCAATTTTTGAACGAATTTCCGTTATAAATCCTTAAAAGTCGTGGAACTATTCAATAGCTAACGATGGTGTAGGATATTTTTTGGTTCTCAGTGACCCCCACCCCGAAGTGAAATCCTGGCTACGTCCCTGCTTATTTAGTTTAATTTTCCCAACACAATGAAGTCAAACTAGAAAATGGGGAATTGTTTGTAGCATCATAATTAAATTATATGGCGTTAATGAAATTAATTTCTGTAATAAGTGATAATTCAAAATAAATATTAAGCTATATATTTTAGCCACAATTCGAAATTAATTGCGAATAAAAATGTCGCATTCGATCTTTATGCCCTGGGAACAAAATATTAAATTATTGATTGGAAAAAAAAAATTCTGGTAAGATGTTCTACAAAAAAATGAATATTATAAAAGATTTAATATTAATTCTTTTCTATCTACAAATACGAGAAATGCTTCCCAAAGTCATATCATTTGGAAAATAAAATAAGACTATAAAAATAATTCAAATGGGACTTGGTCTCTATATATGGGGCTACAAAGATGTTTTGTACTTATAAAAAATATATGAAGGCTTTGTCAAATTTGAATTTGTATATACAATTTTCAATAGAGAAGTGTTTTACTCTTCCGTAACTTGGATATAAATAATTATATAATATAAGATAATCATTTCCGCAGCATTGCAAATCGTCCACATTTCAAAATAACTATGGGAGAACCCACTATACCGTTTTCGCATGCCTTTTCCCACCCTTTTTGTAATAAAAAGTAAAGAATGCTCTATTTCATGTAAAATCTATGTATATAAAAAAATGGAGCCAAAAAAATGTATACTAACTCATCAATTGAGAACGGCTGGACCGATTTGACTCAAAGTTTCTTTCAGTTTTCGGTAATTACAGTGGGAAGGTTTTTACGAAAGAATTTTTTGAGAAAAATCCGCGAAAAACTTACAAAAATTATTTTATAGAAACGGCTGGACCGATTTGACTTAAAATCTCTGTTAGTAGTCTGTAATTGAAGTGGAAACGATTTAACGAAAGAACATTTTGAGAAAAATCCGCGAAAATGTTGCAAAATATATTTTGAAAGATATTAGTATTTCCACACATTTTATATCGAATCTTTGTGGTTTCATCTCTTCGTAGTTCTTTTTGGACATATTTTGGGCGAAAATGGGCAGCGTATATCTTTAAGTAATTGTCAATTATGGAAAATTCTCAAAAAATGTTAATTTTCTATAATTAATTGGATTATCATTGCCTTGCAAAAACTATCTATATATGGGCAATATTGCCAATTTTTTAACATAGCTGAAGCGGAGGTTCACCCCTTTATAACTCGGGAATTACTTAAGTATATGAAAAAAGTGAATAGGTTTGGGTTAATTGATCTGTCGTTGCAAACTGTTCATGATATTGACCTCCAAATTTTGTTTTTGTAGAAGCTGTGTCTACTTTAATGTAAAAAAATGTGTAAAAACAGGTTGAGGCGAACCAGTTTTTTATGTTCTCTATCGATTTGTGTTTAAGCCACTCATTTCACTGTCTTCGTATCAAAGTAAAACTAGAAGCCAACAAAATGTGGACTACGCCCCTTATATATCATTTTTATACCCTTCACCACACTGTGGTACAGGCTATTATGTCTTTGTGCATATGTTTGTAACAGGCAAAAGGAAACGAGATAGACACATGGTTCCTTTTGAGAATATGTATAGAATCACTTTCTAAGTCGATTTATACATGTCCGTCCGTACGTCCGTCCGTCTGTCTGTCTGTGCATGTTAAATTGTAAACAAAGTACAGGTCGCATTTATGATCCGAATTGGATGAAATTTGGCATAGGTCACTTATTCGGCCCAAGGACGAACCCTATTGAAATTGGGAAAAATCGGTTCAGATTTAGATATAGCTCCCATATATATATTTTACCGATTTAATGTAAACGGTCCCTATATATCTTTCGATTTGCACGAAATTTGGTACAGCCTAATCATTTAGGTCTATAATGATGTATGCCAAGTTTCGAGAAAATCGGTCCAGATTTAGATATAGCTCCCATATATAGCTTCGTCCGATTTCATGTAAATGGTGCTCCAAAGTCTCTATATATCTTTCGATTTGTACGAAATTTGGCATAACGTACTGAATTGAGCCTAGAGTGATGTCTGCCAAGTTTCGAGGAAATCGGTCCAGATTTAGATATAGCTCCCATATATAGTTTCGTCCGATTTCATGTAAATGGTGCCCCAAAGTCTCTATATATCTTTCGATTTGCACGAAATTTGGCATAACGTACTGTATTGAGCCTAGAATGATGTCTGCCAAGTTTCGTGAAAATCGGTCCTGATTTAGATATAGTTCCCATATATAGTTTCGCCCGATTTCATATAAATGGTGCACCAAATTCCCTATATATCCTTCGATTTGGACGAAATTTGGCATAACGTACTGAATTAAGCCTAGAGTGATGTCTGTCAAGTTTCGAGAAAATCGGTCCAGATTTAGATATAGCTCCTATATATAGTTTCGTCCGATTTCATGTAAATGGTGCCCCAAAGTCCCTATATATCTTTCGATTTGCACGAAATTTGGCGTAACATACTGAATTGAGCCTAGAATGATATCTGCCAAGTTTCGTGAAAATCGGTTCTGATTTAGATATAGCTCCCATATATAGTTTCGTCCGATTTCATATAATTGGTGCACTAAAGTCCCTATATATCCTTCGATTTGCACGAAATTTGGCATAACGTACTGAATTGAGCCTAGAGTGATGTCTGCCAAGTTTCGAGAAAATCGGTTCTGATTTAGATATAGCTCCCATATATAGTTTCGTCCGATTTCATATAATTGGTGCACTAAAGTCCCTATATATCCTTCGATTTGCACGAAATTTGGCATAACGTACTGAATTGAGCCTAGAATGATATCTGCCAAGTTTCGTGAAAATCGGTTCTGATTTAGATATAGCTCCCATATATAGTTTCGTCCATTCAATTTCATGTTAATAATCCTGTTTAATATACCCATAGTGGTGAAGGGTATCATATAGTCGGCACCGTCCGACTTTACTACTTTCCTTACTGGTTTAAAATTGTAACTGCATCTACCTTTAAATGATGCTGACATTTTGAAGCTCGATTTTGAGAGTTTTTTGAATTTTACTTCCCAAATTTTTAGATCTATCATATAAAATCTGATATAAAATCTTCTTCGTGAAAATCCATCTGCTAGAACGGCGGGAACTGGATTTCCAAAAACACGAAATTTGGCGAAAAATGTTTTTGAAAATGTCGCGGATTTATTTGCATTTTCTGTGGATCATTTCCGCTTCAATAAATGACCCCATACCGATTTTGATATTTTTCGAAAAGAGAACTTTAAATACTTCAGCCGAATGAGAGATGTACCCAATTTATCTCAAAAATAGTGTGAGGTGTCACATCCATGGTTCTTAATGGACCACATTGATATCGGTATAGATCGATGTATTTTTTAGAGTGCACACCGAAATCGGATGCGCGTTAATGGCATATGGAGTTTTCGGAAATTATTCGCGTTTTACGAGTTTTTGGATACTTCAATGCAACATGTGGCACATCTCAGCCGCCAAATGAAATTTCGCAAAATATAAATGGATTGGAAGATAAACTTCAGTACTTCCTTGAAACCGCATGCGCATCAAATGATTTTGAGAATTACGCGATTTAGACGCAATTTAAAATGTATATTTCATAATATTATTTTATTTCAAGACTTATTCCTATTTATAGACCCCTAAGATTTATCGGAGGGGTCTTGATATGATCCGCAAAGCGTATACTTCTACACAAAACGTGATTATTATTATATATGTCAATCTTTCGGCGAAATTCGGGTAAAATAGCAGAATAACCCTAATTTTTTCTGAAATTTCTTGTATAAAATTAAAAAATAAATATGATGACATTATTTCTTCGAACCATTTATTTTTCTCATATTTCGCGAAGATGTGCATCTTTATCGCGATTATTATAATACATTCATATTCTTATTTTACGGAGGAAGATATATATCAACGTTTTTGGTCAATATAATAAACGGCGTAATTTTAAGATTTTTTTCTTATGCCAAAATTAAAACCTCGATAACTTTTGCGCGCATCAACTAAAAATTTGATCGCGAACGGTTTCGGATGTGCCACAAAAACAAAAAAGCTGATTGTCTGAAAATGGAATATTAAAAAATTGGCAATATTGCCCATATACATATATAAAATAGAAAAAAAAATTGTTTGTATGTTACCGATAGACGCCAAAATCGCTGAATAGATCTTAATGAGATTTACACTGTATGTCGGGGCATGCCCTGAAAGTAACAAAGGCTATATAAACTTTTAAAATTCCGCGTGGATGCGGAGTTATAACATCAATAATAAACTAACCCCAAAATTTCTGAACGTGTAATATGCGTTTATCTTAAGAACGGTTAGAGACACCGTTTCAAAATTTGCCTGAATAACGAAGGTGTGAATACACGCCATTCATAGAAAAATGAGCATGGTACGATCAACGGAAAATTCACTTTTTACTGCATTTTAAAAATTAGCATAGTGAAAATTGAAAATATTTTGTTCGCATCGAACGTAATCATAACTCAAAAGTTATAAACATGTAAATTGTTCAAACTATTCCTGAGTAACGTGAATGTAAATACGAATCTTTCACACAACATGACTACATTGCGTTTAAATCCATACGTAGAAAAGAGAAAAAATATTGTTTGTGTACTCAAAAACCACTAAACAGATTTTACTTAAATATTCATAGTAAGTCAAGCGATCCCATGGAAGTAACATAGGTTAGATAAAACTAAGGAATAATCGTATCAAAAGTACAACTATCTGTAACATGGATACAAATACTCATCATCCGATGAGGATATATTTTGAAATACATACATATGTATGTAAAATTGAAAAAAACCAGTAAGGAAAGTAGTAAAGTCGGACGGTGCCGACTATATAATACCCTTCACCACTATGGGTATATTAAACAGGATTATTAACATGAAATTGAATGAAATAAAATATGTGATATTTATGTAAATGTGCATCTACCTAGATCTATCCATAAAGTATGTAAATCGAGTTCAAACAAATATAAATAGGTCATCCGTTGGGCTATGTCTGTAATTCTAGAAAACGCAACTGCGTAATTCTATGCTCAATTTTGTAAGTTGTGCAAAAATTGATGTCAAACTGACTAACAATTTACTTGAAATCGGGCGAAAATATATATGGAAGCTCTATCCAAATATTAAGCGATTTCAAAAAAAACTTGTCACAGGTTAGGTTATACTAATTTCAGAACGTTTTGTTCCTATCAGCCTATTGGTTCCTTGGTGCGTCAATTACTTAAAGTAAATCTATATTAAAAGGGAGCTATATCTAAATCTGGACCGATTTTCACGAAACAAGGCAGACATAACTCTAGGCTCAATTCAGTACGTTATGCCAAATTTCGTGCAAATCGAAAGATATATAGCGACTTTGGTGTACCATTTACATGAAATCGGACGAAACTATATATGGGAGCTATATAGAAATCTGGACCGATTTTCTCGAAACTTGGCAGACATCACTCTAGGCTCAATTCAGTACGTTATGCAAATCGAAGGATATATAGGGACTTTAGTGCACCTATTATATGAAATCGGACGAAACTATATATGGGAGCTATATCTAAATCAGAACCGATTTTCACGAAACTTGGCAGACATCATTCTAGGCTCAATTCAGTACGTTACGCCAAATTTCGTGCAAATCGAAAGATATATAGGGACTTTGGGGCACCATTTACATGAAATCGGACGAAACTATATATAGGAGCTATATCTAAATCTGGACCGATTTTCTCGAAACTTGACAGACATCACTCTAGGCTTAATTCAGTACGTTATGCCAAATTTCGTGCAAATCGAAAGATATATAGGGACTTTGGGGCACCATTTACATGAAATCGGACGAAGCTATATATGGGAGCTATATCTAAATCTGGACCGATTTTCTCGAAACTTGGCATATATCATTATAGACCTAAATGATTAGGCTGTACCAAATTTCGTGCAAATCGAAAGATATATAGGGACCGTTTACATTAAATCGGTAAAATATATATATGGGAGCTATATCTAAATCGGAACCGATTTTTCCCAATTTCAATAGGGTTCGTCCTTGGGCCGAATAAGTGACCTATGCCAAATTTCATCCAATTCGGATCATAAATGCGACCTGTACTTTGTTTACAATTTAACATGCACAGACAGACAGACAGACGGACGGACATGCATAAATCGACTTAGAAAGTGATTCTATGCATATTCTCCAAAGGAACCATGTGTCTATCTCGTTTCCATTTGCCTGTTACAAACATATGCACAAAGACATAATACCCTGTACCACAGTGTGGTGAAGGGTATAAAAATGGTTGACATTATAATATAATTATAATTGTCCATTTTTGTCAGTTTGAACAAAATCAAACAAAATGTTAAATAGATTGAAAAAAGAAAAACAAAACAAAAACATTGAAGTGAGTAGTGTGCATTTTAATTATAAATCGTTCTATCGTCTGGAAAAAGTCAGAGACTGAGATAGGATAAATTCAGATACGCCACTATTTTTTTATTCCATTTTATGGAGGAGGTAACAGATGAATGTTATCGATTGTGTAAAATTGAATTGTTTTTGAATTGTTGTAACATTGCGAAAAAATGTGTTTCAGAAAAACAAAAATTGGCACCATTACAGAAAACAGCAAATTACTTAATAACAACATGGACATTTCACACTTTTTTGTAGTGTTAATGAGAGCATATAATACCAGGGTTTACCTAATTTTAGTAAATAATTATTTAGTAAATATTGCAGCTGTATATAGGATGCTTACTAATTGATCATATGTAAATTTTAATTTAATAACTTCAGCAGGGGCAGCGAAGCGCCACGGGTTCCACTAGTGTTTCATAAAATTACTTTAGTGCACAGGGAGAATATGACGAACATTATTAATTCTTTTATTTTTTCTCTGCTCTGTTTTAAGCTATTAGAATCTATCAATATACATTTGTAATGGTCAGGCGATTTTTTTATGTTGATGATATTATTTATCTTGAATTTGTGACAAAGTTCCAATCATATTGACAATCAAGGTCATTAAGGATGAATGAATTTCTATGAACACACATACATAGACAAATAATTGACTGTCACTTTTTCTTTGAAAATATGCCACACAGAATTTGTTGTTATTACCGAATATAGTCCCCCTTGTTGATTTGCTTGAATAAGTTTTAATATTATCACTACGTTTGTATGCTCATACATATTTATGTGTTTTAGACGAATACACATAAATATGTATGAACATACAAACGATGGATAAATTTATATTTCTTTTTGACTTTTTTCTTTACACACGAAATATTTGTATGAATATCTTGCCATTTACGTCATACATGTGACTTCAAAAATTTTCAATTTAAAGCGGAAGGTAATTGTTATTACCGAACCGGAACTGATAAATGTTAACATCTCGTAATGTATTTTCTCATAGGTCTTATATGTTGTAATGGTTTCGAACCATTCTCCGAAAATTGGTAAAAAAGTAGATTTTACCACATTTAAATACATTTCATACATTTGCATTGACATAATAGAGAGATGGTATTTTGCAAACTATCCCCAAAATGTTTAGAAAACACTCTAATTTCATTAAAAATTATTATTTATATTGGGTTGAAATCAAAGAAACTAAATTATGGCCGTGAAATGTAACCTGTGTAGGTGAAATGCCATCTCATTAAAATTAGAAACTGGCAAAAATTAAATGAGAGCAGTCTATTTCCTGTGTCCAATGCATTATGGAATAATAATTTTAGAAATAATAATTCGGAAAAATGTTCATCCCGTTTGCAACAACACGAAATATTCATTTGAGACCCCAATGCCGAATTCAATGCCGATTTAGCAACTTCAGTCTGTCTGTTGAAATCATATAGAGTTCTATATACATATACATATGTTGAAGTTTCTCTTTCACATGGGGTCCCAAACTTGTTTAGCAAAAATTACTGGTATTTAATATTGCATTAGATAATCACAGCTCA
>NW_026876893.1:0-20543 GCF_032173495.1 Musca vetustissima | reverse complement strand
TGTAGCCCTTGAAAAATATTTCTTTAAAAATCCACGCCTCTTTGTACGCCTCTTTGTAGCCCTTGAAAAATATTTTTTTAAAAATCCACGCCTCTTTGGTAGCCAAAAAAATATTCCTTTAAAAATCCACGCCTCTTTGGTAGCCAAAAAAATATTCCTTTAAAAATCCACGCCTCTTTGTAGCCCTTGAAAAATATTTCTTTAAAAATCCACGCCTCTTTGTAGCCCTTGAAAAATATTTCTTTAAAAATCCACGCCTCTTTGTAGCCCTTGAAAAATATTTCTTTAAAAATCCACGCCTCTTTGTAGCCCTTGAAAAATATTTCTTTAAAAATCCACGCCTCTTTGTAGCCCTTGAAAAAATATTATTTTAAAAATCCACGCCTCTTTGGTACTTGAAAAAATATTCTTTTAAAAATCCACGCCTCTTTGGTCCTTGAAAAAATATTCTTTTAAAAATCCACGCCTCTTTGGTCCTTGAAAAAATATTCTTTTAAAAATCCACGCCTCTTTGGTACTTGAAAAAATATTCTTTTAAAAATCCACGCCTCTTTGTAGCCCTTGAAAAATATTTCTTTAAACATCCACGCCTCTTTATAATCCTTGAAAAAATATTTCTTTAAAAATCCACGCCTCTTTATAGTCCTTGAAAAAATATTTCTTTAAAAATCCACGCCTCTTTATAGTCCTTGAAAAAATATTTCTTTAAAAATCCAGTCCAGTCTTTTAATAATCCAGTCTCCTATATTCCTCTCTCCTTTAACAAATTTGAATTCATTTAAACTGTTCAAATTCGTGGAATATCCTCGAATTAATTTTTCTCATAAATCCAAAAAATGTCATCAAAGTCATGTACTTGGCACCGCATGCACAATGGAAAGACCAAAAAAAAAAACGAATGTCCCAAAACCAAAAACTATTTGCTTAAAATTTACTCCCGTTGTAAAGTTTATTACTGTCATTTTCTAAAACTCAGGTGAAGTAAAAAGTTTGGAAAACCATGACACCTTCCCTCTTTCACACTCGTGCACTCACACACACCCAAAAACTATTTCGTGACAGCAACAAATACCATGAAACTATGCTCATAAACTAACCAACTGAATGGATCAGAAGTCAATTGATAAAGTTTTAACTTTTTTGTTTAGAATTTTTTTTAAATAACCCCACACAAAAAAAAACAGAAGCGATTGGTGAAATAATGTTGAAATTTAATGGCATCAGAAAAGTTTCTCTAACAAAGTGTATTGAAATTAGGTTGAGCTCATAATACTGATTAATTTAAGCAATTACGTAACCAGGGGCAGATAACTCGTTTCATTTCAAAATTGAATCCTTACAATATCCACAATAACGTATATAGTTCTTGCTGTAAGGGTCCATACAAAAATACATTTAAAAATTCACGCCTTTTATGGTCCCTGAAAATATATATTTTTTTTAATCTACCCGTTGTATGGTAACTGCAAAAAGATTTAAAAACCCAGTAAGGAAAGTAGTAAAGTCGGACTGGCCGACTTTATAATATCCTTCACCACTTTGGGTATATTCCACATATGTCCCCTAAGAGACTCCGCCTTTTCAAAAGAACATTGACATGAAATTGAACGAAATTGAATATGTGAACTTTATGCCTTTCTGGAACATATGCAAAATTTCATTTCATTGAACCGATTTTCACGGACGAAAACGGTTCAGGAACTTAGCACACATCATTCTCGACTCAATGCAGTACACAATGCCAAATTTCGTGCAAATCGAAAGCTATATAGGCCCTATGGTGCACCATTTACCTTACATCGGCCGAAAATATATATGGGAGCTATATCTAAATCTGAACCGATTTTCACGAAACTTAGCACACATCATTCTAGCAAATCGAAAAATATATGAGGACATTGATGCACCATTTACATAAAATCGGATAAAAAATATTTATGGGATCTATATCTAAATCTGGACCGATCTTAACAAAACTTGACGAACATCACTCTAGGCACAATTCAGTACGTCATGCCAAATTTCGTGCAAATCGAAAGATATATAGGGACATTGATGCACCATTAACATAAAATCGGACGAAAATATATATTTGAGCTATATCTTAATCTAAACCGATTTTAACGAAACTTAGCACACATCCTTCTAGACTCAATTCAGTACACTGTGCGAAATTTCGTGTAAATAGAAAGATATATAGGGACTTTGGTGCACCATTTACGTAAAATCAGACGAAAATATATATGGGAGCAAAATTTAAATCTAAACCGATTTTCCCCAATTTCAATAGGGTTCGTCCTTGGGCCAAATAAATGAGCTATGCCAAATTTCATCCAATTTGGATTATAAATGCTGCCTGTACTTTATTTACAATTTGACACGCACAGACGGATGGACGGACATGCATAAATCGACTTAGAAAGTGATTCTATGCATATTCTCAAAAGGAATCATGTATCTATCTCGTTTCCTTTGGCCTGTTACAAACATATGCACAAAGACATAATACCGTGTACCACAGTGTGGTGAAGGGTGTAAACATGCCTTCTATGGTTCCTGAAAAATATTTATATTCTTCACCACACTGTGGTACAGGGTATTATGTCTTTGTGCATATGCTTGTAGCACGCAAAAGGAAACGAGATAGATACATGGTTCCTTTCGAAAATATGCATAGAATCATTTTCTAGGTCGATTTATGCATGTCCGTCCGTCCATGTTAAATTGAAATTTGGCACAGCTACTTTATTCGGCCCAAGGGCGAACCCTATTGAAATTGGGAAAAATCGGTTCAGATTTTGATATAGCTCCCATATACACTTTCGTCCGATTTAAGGTAAATAGTATACTAACGACCCTATATATCCGTCGATTTGCACAAAAGTTGGCACAGCGTACTGAATTAAGTATAGAACGATGTGTGCTAAATATCGTGCAAATCGGTTCAGATTTAAATATAGCTCCCATTTACATTTTCGTCAGATTTTATGTAAATAGTGAATGGAAGTCCCTATATATCCCTCGATTTGCTCGAAATTTGGTACAGCGTACTGAATTAAGTCTAGTATGATGTGTGTGAAATTTCGTGAAAATCGGTTCAATTTTATATATAACTCCCATATATATTTTCGTCCGGTTTAACGTAAAAGGTCCACCAAAGTCCCTATACATCTTTTGATTTGCACGAAATTTGGCACAGCGTAATGAATTAGGCCTAGAATGAAAATCGCTTCATATTTAGATATAGATCCCATATATATTTTCATGTTATTAAATGTAAATGATGCACCATAGTCCCTCTATGTTATGTTGTGTGTTAAGTTTCCTGAAAATCGGTTCAGATTTAGATATAGCTCCCATATATGTTTTCGTCCGATTTCATGTAAATGGTGCCCCAAAATCCATACGTATTGAGTCTAGAATGATGTGTCTTAAGTTTCGAGAAATCGGTTCAGATTTAGATATAGCTCCCATATATATTTACCTTTGATTTAACCACATTAAACCTAGAATAACCTTAGATATAGCTCCCATACATAATTGTGCTCGATTTCATACAAATGGTATACCAAAGAACCCTTGTCCGTTCGATTAACATGCAATTTTTCAAAGATTTCAGAATTGTATGTTTAGTCCACACATTTAATTTCGTCATCGCTTCAGGATAATGTACATATGAGCATCTTTTGTATTTACCCCAAGTGATGAAGGGTATCATATAGTCGGCCCTGTCCGACTTTACTACTTTTCTTACTGGTTTTCTTTGAAAGTCCCTTTAGGAAGCCGCAAACGATTATTCGATTAAAATCCGATTATTAAAAATCCTGCTCCTATATTTATTCACAGACATTTTTTTGTATTTGGTCTGTATTGGTCCTTAAAAATATTTCGTAAAAAACCCTTAATTTTTGTATTGTTTAAATCAAGGGCTAGTTAATCAATACCAAACAGTATCTCTTGATTGTAACCAATATCAACCAACATTTACCACTTATACCACAAAAAATCTGAAATATACTACCAACAATGGGCCATGCGAATGCAACCACATTCAAAAGAAAAAAAAAAACAAAAAAAAACCAGTGAGCGGAGCAGTATAGTCGGACGGGGCCGACCATACGATACCCTACACAACTACCACGAACTCTAACTTTCTGAGGATGTTTATTCCGAGTCTGAGTAATATTTCGTGATATTTGCCCCCTCTTGTCCGATTAAAGGTTAACAACACCTCTTCCTTACTTTTTTCGAATATTCAGTACAGTCCTTCTAATACTTGTCCAGATTACCTTCACGGTGGGTGTGTTGTGATTTTCGGATTATACTCTACTCGAAAACACACAAAAAATTATGTTTTCGGTCCATTTCATCCCAAAATTTTAATCTGATCATCACCGAAAATTGTAGGCGTTGTTCTTGACCATAACTGGAACTTCATGGAAATTTTCAAAGCCATCAGCGCGATATTTCTCCCTCTAATGTGGTAATGGGTTACTAAATAATATCTGAATACATAAGCACCTGTAAATATTTGACTGTAACTCCCACATCTGAGTAGATACATCACTATATTTGGTATCAATTGAAAGGCCAACCACTCCTCTTGGATATGCTATCAACTCCTGGGGTCTACATCCTCCAGGAGTAAATATATATGCCATAGAATACAAATTTTGTCATTTTTCACACAAAAGTCAGGGTCCATTTGACCCGCTAAATATTGACCGATCTTTATCAAAACATGCATGCTTATTCTCTGGCCCGATCCCCTTCTCCATGCAAAAATTCGCGGTGTTTGGGCCATAATTGCGGCCTCTGGAGCGACCAGAAAAACCGACAAAAATTTAGTATTTGGTCCATTTCATCCCCTAAATATTAACCGATCTTTTCCAAAAACAATAGGGGTCTTCATTGGCCAGAACCCATCCTACATGCAAAATTTCGTGAAGATTGGTCCATAACTGTGGCCTGTATCGTGTTTACAAATTATAATGGACAGACGGACGGACGGACGGACGGACACACATGTCTAGATCGACTCAGCTAGTCGAGATATGACGATCGGTATACTTAAAGGTGGGTCTAGGACCAATATTTCGCGGCGTTACAAACATTTGGGGCTGCACAAAGCTATAATACCCTGACAACATAGTTGTGTAGGGTATAAATATGTACAAAGTAATATAAATACAGTAAAATAAAAAAATCAAAACTTATATAAAATATCACAGTATCAAATATATAAATAGTCGAGTGATTCTTTGACTCCGCACACACACATACTTTCATGCAGGACACAAAATTCACTCGCAAATGTAACAAAAATCTGTAGAATTTTATGTTTCTGTGCAATGGATCCAATTGAAGTTGTGGTAGCGGCTATATCCATTGTTTCTTCTGTATTTTTTTTTCAACTTTTTACATTCCCCTCAAAACAAACAGAGCTTCTAGGTCATACATTTTTTCTGGTGTATGGGATATGTGGTCAATGCTACGCAGATAGTCAGAGAGAGAGTGAGACCGCGACGAGGAGAGGCGACTCTGTACAAATTCGCAAATGACAATTTATTGCTGGTTTTCAGAATTTCCACAATTTTTAATCCACAAGGAAATACATTGCGGTTGTCAGCTGTACGTAAAACGAGAAAATGCATTCGACCAATACCTTCAATGGTGTGTATTTTAGTATTACAATACGCAGGTGGGGGATAAAATTCGGTGGAAATAAATGGAATCATACTCCATGAGTTACATAATGATTGGATCTAATGAATACCAAGAATGTCAAGTTTCTTAAAGAATACCAAGGATACTATCTATTATGGTATGTTACAACTTTTTGTAGAATATTTGGAGGCCAGAAAGAGTCTTGCGGAATTTACTTTTTATACCCTACACCACACTGTGGTACAGGGTATTATGTCTTTGTGCATATGTTTGTAACAGGCTCCCGTATAGTTTCTTCCGATTTTAGGTTAATGATTCACCAAACTCCCAATATTTGTCCGATTGAGACAAAATTTTGCGCAGAGTTCTGTATTAGGTCTAGATTTATATGTACCAAGTTTTGTTTAAATTGGTTCAGATTTAGATAGAGCTCCCATATATATGTTCGCCCGATTTTTTCTGTATTCACGAAATTTAGCAGCGGTTATTGAATTTAGTCTAGAATGCTTTGGTTAAGTTCAAAATCGATTCAGATTTTTTATTTTGTTATTGAAATCGGTTTAGATATAGCTCCCTCATATATTTTTGTCCGACTTTATGCAAATGGTGCAAGTGGAGGAACCTATGTCTTTTCGCTTTGCATGAAATATTGCATAGCCTATTGGATTGAAGACATTTCATGTTTAGATATAGCTTCCATATACATTTTCATACGATTTCATATAAATGAAGTACCAAGTAACTAAAGTTTGTCCGCTTAGGACAAATTAGTGCACAACATACCAAATAGAACCTATAACGAACGTGTATTGGATTTTGTGTCGAGATAAATTTTGGATAGCACACTGCGTTGCAGTACACCCAATGATGGATACCACGGTTGCTCAAATTCGTCCATTTATATATAGATCTTATACATATTTTGCTCGATGATTGGCATTCACTTTTTCATAAATTTCAGATTGTGTTCAATGTCTTCAAAATTCGAAAATGGTTTGATACAGGTCTCTAGAAGCTTTGCCATGGTAAACAAAAATTGAAAATTTTTGGTAGGAAGATTTGTTAACGCATAAGAATATGATAAATCTTATTAGAGCGAATTCGGTTGAAACAAGTAAAAAAGTGTCAATCGGTGTCCCACCTTTGTAAAGATAATATATTGTGGAAAATTTGGTTCAAATCGTGCATTCCATTCGCTTGATGTTGGTTTTATAAATATTGAAAATTATGACCATTTGTGGGTACATGAAGTACATGAAGGAGTTGGCCAATATGTCCCATCTTCAGACTTGATCTAGGCTTGGTAAAGATAATTGTTTGTGCAAAATTTGGTTCCAATCGGACATTCCTTTCAAATATTCAAATTATAGATATTAACAAGTGAAAAAGCGTTAAGTTCGGCCGGGCCGAACTTTGGATACCCTCCACCAGAGATATACTGATAGGTACTAGAAATGAAAATGTAGGGAACATACCAAAAAGTGGACCTATACCGACATTTCTAAAAACTGATTATGTAAATCATCAGCTTATGGCTAATGAGGGTGTATACACTTTAACACGGTGAAAATGTGCCTCGTCGAAATATTTGTTCTAGACCCCATGTTTCTTTGCCCCAAATCCAAACTTTGCCCATCTTATTATTTCTTCCAAACTTAGTAAAAATTCGAAGATGGGGAATATCGATCCACTCCTTCTGGATCCTACACACAGGGACTAGGTCTAAATGCGGCTACAGTTCATTATCGAACATTTCGTTCTAATTTTTTATTTCGCTATCCTCCGCAGGTGAAAAGATTACAACAGAGCCAACCTCAAAACGCGGAACAAATCAGATAACTTTTTTAATATAAAAAGGGGGTTATATGGGGACTACTCCAAAATGGGGGCGAATATTAATAATTTTTGGTAGGGAGATTTGTTGCCATATACGACTACAAAATACCTAATTGCAGCGAATTCGATTGAAAAACGTGTTCAAGAATCCCAAAATACCGGAAAATTAGGGTACCCTTATATAGGGGCTATACGAAAAAATGGACCTATATTCATTATTTTTTTGTGGAGAGATTTGGTACCAATAAAGAACTCAAAATACTAAATTACAGCTAATTCGGCGGAAAAATACGATCAAAACCCCCAAAATACTGAACATTAGGAGGTACCGTTATATGGGGGCTACCAGAAAAAGTGGACCTATATTTATAATTTTTTGTAGAGACATTTAGTATCCAATAAGAACCCAATGTAGCAAATTTCAGGGAATTCGGTTGAAAAACGCGCTCAAGAACCCCAAAATAACGAAATTTTGGGGGTACCCTTATATGGGAGCTATGCCTAAACGTGGACCGATAAAGCCCATCTTCTAACTTGACCTGCCTGCAGACAAAAGACGACTCTATGCAAAATTTTGGCGATGTATCTTAATTCGTTTAGACTCTAGAGTGATTACAACAGACAGCCGGACAGACAGACGGACATGTCTATATTGTCATAAAATTTTACGCTGATCAAGAATATATGTATACTTTATAGGATCGGAAATTATTATTTCGATGAGTTACAAACGGAAAAGCAAAATTAATATACCATCCATACTATGGTGGAGGGTATATGGTGGGGGAGGTATCAGAAAAGGTGAACCAATTGGTCCCATTCTAGGACTTGATCTAGATTTGCTAAGAATGCTATGTTGTGCAAAATTTGGAGCCAATTGGACATTTCTTTCGTCTATTACTCAAATTATAAATTTTAAAAAGTTTGATCCTTTTTGTACCAAAGGGAGTCTTGTTAAAATAGGTTCTGCAATGTTTGGTTCAAATCGGTCATTCCATTCGTCTATTGTTGGATTTGTAAATATTAAAAATGTTGTCCATTTGTGGGGGAGGTACATGTAGAAGTGGACCATTTGGTCCCATAAACATAAATTTGTTTTTTTTTTTGCAATTTTTTTCATTTTGGGTATAAAAATATAAAATTACACCGAATTTGGTTAAACAGGCTTTACAAAATACAGAAATTTGGGATCTAACATTATATGGAGGATTCCCAAAAAAAGTGAACCAATAATGAATCTGAAAAATCAACTTAGAGTCAATTCGGTTTAAAACGTGCCTAAACGTCCAAAATACCGAATAATGATGCCTACCCGAGAAATATGGGGTAATGTTGATAATTTTAATATTAAATTGCTCCCAAATTGATTGAAGCACATGATCAAGCACCCCACTTTAATGGTCTTTGGAGTATGGGTGTATCCCCAAGAGGTGGAACACCAAAAACCACAAATAATAAATTACAATCAATTGGATAAAAACATGTACCGAAACCATAAAAATACCGAATATTGGAGGGAGGCGTACCCCTTTATATGAAATATTTTGGGGTACCGTTATACGGGAGCTATACCAGAACACGGACCGATGTACTAAATTTACAATACCAACCATTTTAGGAGTAACAGCAATGCCAGTGCGAAATTTCAAACCTCTATTTCAAATATTGCAATCTCTATCGAGATTTCAACGGGACACCAATAACTCGACATAGAATTTTATTCTAATCCAGAATATATCTACTTTATGGGGTCTCTGGTGAATATTTCGATGTTGTGCAAACGAAATGAGTAATTGAATAACACTCCATCTTATCGTAGCTGGTATATCAGAATAAGCCTAAAACCAGTGAGCGGAGCAGTATAGTCGGACGGGGCCGACCGTATGATACCCTACACAACTTCCATGAAAATCTAACTTTCTGTGGTTATATATTCTAAGCATGGAAAATATTTCGCTATATTTACACCCTCTTGGCCGACTAGAGGTCAACAAATATTACTAATATTCAGTAAATCCCTTCTAATTACTTGTCCAGATTCCCTTCATGGTGCGTTGTGTTATGATGTTCGACTTTCAATTGTGGACTATATATGGACTAGAAAAAACACAAAAAATTGAGTTTTCGGTCCACTTCATCCCAATATTATTATCTGATCATCACCGAAAATTATAGGCGTTATCCTTGACCATTCCTGGATCCTCATGGAAAATGTCAAAGCGATCCGCGCTGTATTTCCTCTTCCTGTGTGGTAATGTGTTACTAAATAATATCTGAGTACGTAAGCACCTTTAAATATTTAAATGTAACTCCCACATCCGAGTACATACTACAATATAATTGGTATTAATTTAAAGGATAACCACTCCTCTTGGATATACTTTCAACTTCGCGGCTCTATGTCATTCAGGAGTAAATATATACGCTATAGAATACAAATTTTGTCATTTTTCACACAAATGTTAGGGTCCATTTGACCCGCTAAATGTTGATCGATCTTTATTAAAACAGGCATGCTTATTCTTTCTCCATGTAGAAATTCGCGGTGTTTTGGGCCATAATTGCGGCCTCTAGAGCGACCAGAAAATCAGACAAAAAATTAGTTTTTGGTCCATTTCATCCCCTAAATATTAACTGATCTTTACAAAAAACAATAGGGGTCTTCATTTGCAAAATTGGTCTATAACTGCGGCCTGTATCGTGTTTACAAATAATAATGGACAGACGGACGGACACACATGTCTAGATCGACTCAGCTAGACGAGATATAACAATGGGTATATATTTCGCGGCGTTACAAACTCTTGGGACTGCACAAAGTATATATAATTATAGAAGTTCTACAGGTTTTTCATCGACATAATTTAAATTTCCTAAACGTTGTAGTAATTTTTTGGACACTTTAGTTTTGAAATCCTAAAATCCCAAACATTTTAGGAAACATTTTAGGAAATCCTTTTTATACTCATTTGCTTACTACCCTCCATTTCAGATTTATATCAGTCTATAATATAAACAAAAGCGGTGGTAGGAAAATATATATAACATTAAAATAAGAGAATATATACGTACACATATATTCATATACACGACATAATGATATATATTGCATATGTTGGTGTCTATATTGTTACAGGGAATTTTAAAAGTTAAATTTTTAATTAATTCGTAGATGATAAAAACAAATTCCGAAACTGACATCTGAATATTTGGATGCCGAACTTTTCTTATATATTTTTTCGGATATAGTTATAGATTTATCCACCTTTTTTATATTTCTACCTTAATCTTTTAAAGACATATAAAGATTATAGCAGACCTTCATCTCAACTGTCTGTTTCTGATTTTGCAAATATTTAACATTTCAAATCCATTTAATTTATTGCTTTGTTTATCAAAAGGTGTTGCCATCATCCAGAGAGTTGGTTTACATTGCGATATATGTATGTATTTGTATCGCCTTGTTCCTTTCATCCTTCTGATAGGATTCTTATGATAAGAGAAAGCAAAAATGTAAATTTACATAACATATGTCAGCTTAGTTTTTCTCTCCTCTTTATCGTAAGGTATGACGGTGTTTAGCAATACAGGTACAGCAATACAGACAACCAACTGTAAATCAGATAAAAAACAAAACACCCTTTATTGAACAGAAATCCAATGTAACCAATCGACAGTTAAAAAGGGATTTCTGGACAAAGGATATGGATTCACGTTAGGTTTAAGTGATAAAAGCAATTTGACAAACAAATTGTATTGAATTGTCAAGATTAAGAATTACATAAGAAGCGGACAATATTTATGTGTAAGGGCACGCATGTGAAAGACGTTATCAATATATAAATATTTCTGAGGTTCGAATTGAAAAGGTGCAAGCAGTAGTAAATGGTGAAGGATTTTTATACCCTACACAAGTATGTTGTCAGGGTATTATAGCTTTGTGCAGCCCCAAAAGTTTGTAACGCCGCGAAATATTGGTCCTAGACCTACCTTTAAGTATACCTAGACTTTAAATCATATCTCGACTAGCTGAGTCGATCTAGACATGTGTGTCCGTCCACCCGTCCGTCTGTCCATTATATTTTGTAAACACGATACAGGCCACAGTTATGGACCAATCTTCACAAAATTTTGCATGTAGGAACGGTTCTGGCCAATGAAGACCCCTATTGTTTTTGGTAAAGATCAGTTAATATTTAGCGGATGAAATGGACCAAATACTAAATTTTTGTCGGTTTTTCTGGTCGCTCCAGAGGCCGAAATTATGGCGCGAACATCGCGAAATTTTACATGGAGAAGGGGATCGGCCAAAGAATAAGCATGCCTGTTTTGATAAGGATCGGTCAATATTTAGCGGGTCAAATGGACCCCGACTTTTGTGTGAAAAATTACAAATTTTGTAGTCTATTGCGTATATATTTGCCCCTGAAGGACATAGACCCGAGAAGTTGATTGTATATCCAAGAGGAGTGGTTGACCTTTAAATTGATACCAATTATATGGCCGTACGTACTCAGATGTGGGAGTTACACTTAAATATTTACAGGTGCATACGTACTGAGATATTATTTAGTAATCCATTACCACACAATAGGGCGGAAATATGGCACTGGTCGCTCTGAAATTTTCCAGTTGTGGTCAAGGACAACGCCTAGTATTTTCGGGGATGATCAGATAATAATTTTGGGATGTATTTGACCGAAGACTTAGTTTTTTGTGCTTTTTATACCCTACAAAAACTATGTTGTCAGGGTATTATAGCTTTGTGCAGCCCCAAAAGTTCGTAACGCCGCGAAATATTGGTCCTAGACCCACCTTTAAGTATACCGATCGTCATATCTCGACTAGCTGAGTCGATCTAGACATGTGTGTCCGTCCGTCCGTCCGTCTGTCCATTATAATTTGTAAACACGATACAGGCCACAGTTTTGGACCAATCTTCACGAAATTTTGCATGTACGATGGGTTCTGGCCAATGAAGACCCCTATTGTTTTTGGGAAAGATCGGTTAACATTTAGGAGATGAAATGGACCAAATACTTAATTTTTGTCGGTTTTTCTGGTCGCTCCAGAGGCCGCAATAATGGCCCGAACATCGTGAAATTTAGCATGGAGAAGGGGATCGGGCCAAAGAATAAGCATGCCCGTTTTGATAAAGATCGGTCAATATTTAGCGGGTAAAATGGACCCTGACTTTTGTGAGAAAAATGACAAAATTTGTATTCTACTGCATATATATTTACCGCTGAAGGACATAGACCCGAGAAGTTGATATTATATCCAAGAGGAGTGGTTGACCTTTAAATTAATACCCATTATATTGTTGTATGTGCTCGGATGTGGGAGTTACACCTAAATATTTACAGGTATCTCCGTATTCCTATATTATTTAGTAACCCATTATCACTCTAGAATCTGGAATCTGGACAATAGCTGTACTGAATACTCGTAATATTCGGAAAATATGTCAGTATGAGGAAGAAATGCTGTTTACCTCTAATCGGGAAGATTAGAAATATTGCCCAGGCTCGGAATAAACATCCGCAGAAAATTTGAGTTCCGTGGTAGTTGTGTAGGGTATCGTATGGTCGGCCCCGTCCGACTATACTGCTCCGCTCACTGGTTTAAAAATATTTTTTATGGGGTGGATTTTTTAAAAACATATTTTCAAGACGTGAACTTTTATACCCTTGACCACACTGTGGTACAGGGTATTATGTCTTTGTGCATATGTTTGTAACAGGCAAGATGAAACGACATAGACACAAGGTTCCTTGTGAGAATATGCATAGAATCACTTTTTAAGTCGATTTATGAATTTCCGTCTTGTGTAAATGGTGCACCAAAGTCCCTATATATCCTTCGATTTGCACGAAATTTGGCACAGAATTCTGAATTAAGGGGACCCCCCCATTCTCGGTGTCAAACATTTTTTTGATTTAATTCGAATCTACTCTAATCCTAGAATGTCTCTACAAAATTTCAAGTGAAAATCTCAAGAACTCTTAAAGATATAGCCGTTTTATTGTGTTAGCATCAAGTGACGGCTAAAGGGCTTCTCAAACTCTAAACGCGTTTTTCTCAAAACGAATGGCGGGCACGATAACTCAAAAACTAATAATCCAATCGGTTTCAAATTTTGACACGTTTCTCTGGGAGTGTGTAGCTCTCGTATGAACTAGGATAAAGCTAATCGGTGAAGATCTTCCTTATTTTTTAACTTAGTTTGTGGTAAAAAATAGGCGATTTTCCATAAAAATTTTTTCAAAGTTCCGCCATTTTGTTAATTGTTGTGCGAAGTCAATAATCCTAGTTCACACGAGAGCCAGACATGTCCTCTTTCTAAAACAGTTGGAATTTTCGGATTCCGATGTTCCAGTGAGGAGTTATCATGCCCGCCATCGAAAATATGGACTTTTCTTTGAACCCAAAAAACAACAACAAAACAACAACAAATTTTGGTAAATTATTTTTCTTCCTTTTTAAATCTTCAAATACATATGTGCCAAGTTACAAACCTTAACAAGCATTGGTATTCATTTACCAGCCCATTTAAAATCTTAAAAATAAAAAATATCGAGAATGGGGGGGAGGTTCCCTTAAGCCTAGAACGATGTGTGCCAAGTTTCGTTGAATCGGTTTAGATTTAGATATAGCTCCCATATATAATTTCGTCCGATTTTAGGTAACTAGTGCACCAAAGTTAATATGTAACCTTCGATTTGCACGAAATTTGGTACAGCGTACTGAATTAAGTCTAGAATGATGTGTGTTAAATTTCATGAAAATCGGTTCAGATTTAGATATAGCTCCCATATATATTTTCATCCGATTTTAGGTAAATAGTGCACCAAAGTCCCTGTATATCCTTCGATTTGCACGGAATTTGGCATAGCGTACTGAATTAAGTCTAGAACGATGTGTATTAAATTTCTTGAAAATCGGTTCAGATTTAGATATAGCTCCCATATATATTTTCGTCCGATTTTATGTAAATGGTGCACCAAAATACCTATATAACCTTCGTTTTGCACGAAATTTGGTACAGCGTACTGGATTAAGTACAGAACTATGTGTGTTAAATTTCGTGAAAATCGGTTCAGATTTAGATATAGCTCCCGTATATATGTTCGTCCTATTTTAGGTAAATGGTGCACCAAAGTTCCTATATATCCTTATATTTGCACGAAATTTGGATTTATAAGTAAATTAAGAACTCAAAATGTGGCCGAACGTGTGACAAGTTTCGATGAAATCGGTTTAGATTTGGATATTTTACTTTAAATTTATGTCCCATTGACAAAAATTTAGTATATGTTGCAGAATGACATGTTTAATTTCCTGTTAATGGTCCTTCAAAAATGCAACGTCTGTTAGGATCGCATCTACTGAATATACCCAAAGTGGTGATGGGTATCATATAGTCGACCCCGTCAGGCTTTACTACTTTCCTTACTGGTTTATCCTGTTGTGATGAAACCTGACAGATATTGCTGGTAATTGGTTCAGATATTTTCGTCTGATTTAGTATAAATGCTGTACCCAGAGTTTATCTGATTAATATGCAATATTGAACCTAGCAATATGCTGCAGCATATCCAAACAAGCATATAATACCCTTACAACATACTTATGTCGGATCCCATAAAATATTCAATTCATTTTAATCATTTCTGTTTCTTTTTTACTATTAATTTAATTTTGTATCTCCTTTTTTATTTTGCAGCATCAAAAGCACGTCCAAAGAGCTACTTTTGCATGACTGAATATTTGTCTATGTGCTGGGTAAATATGATGCCGTTTAATTGAATTTATATCAACAACGTTTAGGGAAAACAAAACATGCCGGCCCACAGAAAAAAAGCTCGGTATTTGCTACTAAATTGATGTGTACTTAGTGCATTTTTAGTGGAAAATAACTACTGCTACTTTGCTAACAAATAGCAACAGGAGAAAAAAAACAACAACAACAAAAAAATGAAAATATAAAACTAGATAAATGGAATGCACAAGAACTGCAAAATTTTTCATTTCATTTTCATGAAAATCAAATACCACAACAGGAGAAAAAACAAAAATTCAACATTAGGATGCTTGTGGTAGGGACTAGTGCTAGCAGCCTAGCAAATTTTGTTCCCGATACGGGCGTGTTTGCCATACGCTAAATGGAATTACAAATTTATTAGACAAACTGCAACAACGATTATGAGTTTAGTTGGCAAAAACAGAAGAAGGCAAATGGCATTGGCGGTTACGCTGCCGCTTGCTAGTGGTTACAGCTATTGATGTAAATTGTGATGTTGATTGTTTGGTCTATTTCCATATTCACAGAAAGGTTGTTAAGTAAATGGCGTTCCTATCCTAGAATATTAAAACATGAAATAAAACTGCATTGATGTCGACAAGAAGACCATATTTGGTATTTATAGATTAATTAAGGAAAGTAGTAAAGTCGGACTGGGCCGACTATAAGATGCCCTTCACCACTTTGGGGTTATTCTACATATGTATCTTTACAGAAGTAACATTGACATGAAATTGAACGAATTGAAAAATGCGATCTTTATCTATAAGTAAACCGACTAACATTAATCCTTACACATGCCATTCTGCAATCTATTCCATACTTCGTAAATGGACTTTAAGCAAACTTTACACACGCTACCAATCAAGCACCCATTGATTATTTGCTTTACAATCAACATGAATAAGTCGAAATTATATATGGAAGCTATGCTATATCTAAATCTGAACCGATTTCAAGTAAACTTGCCCGAGATTAATTCACATTGATTTCAGTACGTTTTGCCAATCGGCCTAGCTATAAGTCTTTAGTACACCATTTACTTAAAATCGGACTAAAGTATATATAGGAGCTATATTTAAATTTGAATCGATTTTCACGAAACTTTGCACACGTCATTCTTGATCTAATTCTGTACTTTATGCCAAATTTCGTGGAAATCGAAAGATATATAGGGACTTTGGTGCCCCATTTACCTTAATTCGGAAAAAATATATATGGGAGCTATATCTAAATCTGGACCGATCTTCACAAAACTTAGCACACATCATTCTAGACTTAATTCAGTACGCTGTGCCAAACTTCATGCAAATCCAATGATTTATAGGGATTTTGGGGCACCATTTACCTTAAATCGGACGAAACTATATATGGGAGATATATCTAAAACAGATAATTCAGATCTGAACCGATTTTCTCGAAACTTGACACACATTATTCTGGACCCAATTCAGTACTCTATGCCACATTTCATGCAAATCCAATGATATAGGGGTTCCTTGGTGCCCCATTTACCTTAAATTGGACAAAAATGTATATGGGAGCTATATCTAAATCTGGACCGATTTTCACAAAACTCAGCACATATCATTCTAGACTTAATTCAGTACTCTGTGCCAAATTTTGTGCAAATGGAAAGATATAGAGGGACTTTGGAGCACCATTTACCTTGAATCGTATGAAACTATATATGGGAGATATATCTAAATCTGAACCGATTTTCTCGAAACTTGGCACACATTATTCTGTACCCAATTCAGTACTCTATGCCAACTTTCATGCAAATCCAATGATATATAGGGTCTTTGGTACCCCATTTACATAAAATCGGACAAAATTATATATGGGAGCTATATCAAAATCTGAACCGATTTTCACGAAACTTAGCACACATCATTCTGGACCTAATTCAGTACTCTATGCCAAAATTTTGTGCAAATTGAAAGATATAGAGGGACTTTGGTGCACCACTTATATTAATTGGACGAAAGTGTATATGGGAGCTACATCAATATCTAAACCGATTTTCTCGAAACTTGGCACACATTATTCTAGACCTAATTCAGTACTCTGTGCCAAATTGTGTTTAAATTGAAAGATATAGAGGGACCATGGTGCTCCATTTACCTTAAATCGGACAAAAATATATATGAGAGCTATATCTAAATCTGGACCGATTTTCACAAAACTTAGCACACATCATTCTAGACTTAATTCAGTTCGCTGTGTCAAATTATAGGCAAAATGGAAAGGTACATAGGGACTTTGGTGCCCCATTTACCTTATATCGGACGAAAATATATATGGGATCTATATCTAAATCTTAACGGGGTCTATATCTAAATCTGAACGAATTTTCTCGAAACATGGCACACATCATTCTGCACCTAATTCAGTACTCTATGCAAAATTTCGTGCAAATTGTATAATAAATAGGGACTTTGTGCACCATTTACCTTAAATCGGACGAAACTATATACTATATACTATATAGCTCCCATATATCTAAATCTGAACCGATTGTCTCGGAACTTGGAACGCATTTTTCTGAAACTAATTCAGTACTCTGTGCCAAATGTTGTGCAGATTGAAAGACATAGAGGGACTTTGGTGCACCACTTCTATTAAATAGGACGAAAATGTATATGGGAGCTATATCTGAATCTGGACCGATTTTCACAAAACCCAGCACACATCATTCTAGACATAATTCAGTACTCTGTGCCAAATTTCATGCAAATCGAAAGGTACATAGGGACTTTGGTGCACCATTTACCTTAAATCGGACAAAACTATATATGGGAGATATATCTAAATCTGAACCGATTGTCACCAAACTTCGCATACATCATTCTGGACCTAATTCAGTACTCTATGCAAAATTTCGTGCAAATCGAAAGATATATAGGGTCTTTGGTTCACCATATACCTCAAATCGGACGAAAATATATATGGGAGCTATATCTAACTCTAAACCGATGTTTTCCAATTTCAATGGGGTTCGTTCTTGGGCCAAACAAGTGGCCTGTGCCAATTTCATTAAAAATCGGATCATTAATGCGACCTGTACTTTGTTTACAATTTAACATCTACAGAATCCACGCCTTTTATGGTCCTTGAAAAAAATAGTCTTTAAAAAATCCACGCCGTTTATGGTCCTTGAAAAAAAAATAGTCTTTAAAAAATCCAAGCCTTGTATGGTCCTTGCAAACAATAGTCTTCAAAAATCCACGCCTTGTATGGTCCTTGAAAAAAATAGTCTTTAAAAAATCCACGTCTTGTATGGTCCTTGAAAAAAAATCTTTAAAAATCCACGCCTAGGTCCTCCTAAAAAAATTCTTTAAAAAATCCACGTCTTGTATGGTTCTTGAAAAAAATAGTCTTTAAGAAAATCCACGCCTTGTAATAAGGACCTTATTTGCTCATTCATCCATAACCGTTAACAACATATCCTGTTTTTTTTACAAGCTAAGTAAAGAGGAATAAAACTTGATTTCTGACCAATTTCCTCGTTCGTATTCGTCATTTGGAATATGTGCGTGCCAAGATTTATTTTAATACCATAATCACTTTTCCATTTCACAAAGTTTTTCTTTTGTCATCAAGATTGTAGACCAAACACTCAGTCACTCATACTCGAACACACACACACTCAAACACTCGTACACCCAGAAACACAGAAAAACATATTCGTTACTGAAACCCAAAATTGTCCACTCTACCACTTAAAGTCAACCAAAGAGAGTAAAATGGATTTTCATACTCACTCGCTAGTATTCAAATTGTGTAACATCAATGGAATGGACGGACGGACGGCCAGAAGGACACAGCAACGGATACAAATGCACTGCCATAAAAATCTGCATAAAAATAAACTTTGGCAAAAATGGTCAAAAATCTCAAATGTCCAGTTAAAATGGCAATAGGAGCTCCAGCCAGCAGTAAATGGGTAGATGTGATACTGGAAGTGGTTGTGGCAGTTACATATGCAACTTGTTGTTTTTTTGTCGTTGTTGTGTTGTTCCTTGTGGCATTTTGTGTATGTGTTGTGTTGGCTGTGTTGTTGATAGCAGTTACAACGAAAGCCCCAGCATGTATTGTGTTGCATTTTAACATTTTCAAGTGCATTTTTTGATAGCAACAACAGAAGCAGCATCAGCAGCAGCATCAGCAGCAGCATCACCACTACCATCAGCTGTAGTAGTTACTTGAGAGTACTCATGGATTCATACGTGTGTATGTGTTGAATAAGATTGTGTTACATACAGCCGGAAAAAATTGCACATGTCAACATGTATGTAACGGGTTATTGTAGAGGATATTTACTTAACAGAAGTAAACATTTCGGGGAATATGTTCTTGCTCGGAAAAAAATAATGTTCCTAATTTCTGATACTCAGGCTTGAAAACTGAACTTCAATATATAGAAAATCAAATGTATAGGAGCTGTTTGAAAATATGTTTTATATTCAGCAGGATTATACCAAACCAGTGAGCGGAGCAGTATAGTTTGACGGGGCCGACCATACGATACCCCACACAACTACCACGGATTCAAATTTTCTGCGGATGTTTATTTCGAGCCTGGGCAATATTTCCTGATATTTGCACACACTTGCCCGATTAGAGGTAAACATCACCTCTTTCTCACACTGACATATTTTCCGAATATTGAGTTGTGATGTTCGGCTTTCATTTGTTGTCTATAGTTCGACTCGAAAATAATACAAAAAATAAGTTTTCGGCCCACTTTATTCCAAAATTATTATCTGATCATCACTGAAAATTATAGGCGTTGTCCTTGAACATAACTGGAACCTCATGGAACATTTCAAAGCGATCTGAAAAGTGATAATGGGTTACTAAACAATATACAAATACGGAGATACCTGTATTATTTAGGTGCAACTCCCACATGCGAGCACATACCACAATATAATTGGTAATAATTTAAAGGTCAACCACTCCTCTTGGATATAATATCGACTTCTCAGGTCTATGTCCTTCAGGGGTAAATATATACGCTATAGTAGGTAGGTTTTCTAGTAAATCTAAAATATCTAATTTATAATTTTTCATTCAAAACTATTGCGGGTTTCAAAAATTTCAACTGCATATTCTGGCAACGAAAATCTTGGATCACTATTTGTTCTTAATGTGCGAGAATAAAGCTTGGGTGCCAAGTTAGGATTTTACGATGAATTGCCCATCAGTTCCACATATTGTGGGATAATAA
>NW_026876892.1:0-20866 GCF_032173495.1 Musca vetustissima | reverse complement strand
ATATTTCTCAATCGATTCAGCTAGTCGAGGTATTACGATCGGTATACTTAAAGGAGGGTCTAGGGCCAATATTTCGCGGCGTCACAAACTCTTGGGGCTGCACAAAGCTATAATACCTTGACAACATGGTTGTGTAGGGCATAAAAACTGCACTATTGCAGGTTCTCGAAAAAAATATTTAAAAAAATCTATGCCTCAGTAGGCCAATGAAAAAAAATGTTAAAAAAATCTACGCCTCATTAGATCCACGAAAAAAATTATTTTAAATATCTACGCCTCGGAAGGTCCATGAAAAAAATGATTTTCAGTCCCATCTCCAATCTCCTCATTTCCACTTCCCTCCCGGAAACGGTGTAAAGCAACCACTTGCAATGCAACATCAAACACTCTAGGACATTGAATGTAGAGCGTGCGACGCCGTTTGTTTGGCGGTGGCATACAAAATCGAAAAGCGTCTGTTCGTGCTGTGGTCCTTTTGCTGTGTGCGTGTGTCTGTGTTCGTGCGTGCAGTATGTGGGTGGGGGCGTATGTAAGTGGCGTTGCTTTTTAGCTTTTGGCAATGAATTTAAAACAAACTTGAATTCACGCTAGTTTCTCGCTTATATTTTTGTTGCAATTCTACTGGCTTTCACTACGGTTGCATGTGTTGGTGTGTTGGTGTGCGAACGTCAAAAATATCTTATTTTTTTGTCGGATGATTGTGAATGGCATTGGTAGCATTGAAAGTTGTTTTGGGTTGGATTTTGCAATTCTTTTCAATTTTTGTGTTTACTCTCCTCCTCCCAATACCCCTGAACTAAAATAGTCAATAGTTGCTCGTGTATGCATGTGTGTGTGAATTGTAACATGTTACCAAGATCACGACAAAATCCATTGAATTCGGTTGTGAAAGAAAAAATATGTTGCTCTTTGGAAAATGTTACAACTTACAAATAAATGCAAACACACAGAGACACACATACATAAATACAAATGAAAATATATATTTCTCTCTATTCATTCATGGTTACATTCCTTTCACATTGAAATGTTGAAAGGCAAAAATTTTGTCTGCTAAGAAATTTAAAGCGGCATCGAAGTTTATGTTGTTTTTGTGTTTGGAAACTTTGTGGTCTCATTGCATTGGCAAAAAGGATGCCACTGCTGTAATATTATTTTCTTCTCTCTGCACATGAATTGTAAACAGGTATCAAAGACCATGCCTTCGTTTCCATCCATATGTTCGTTTTTAATAGATTTCAGGGCTCCTGGTTTTTGGCACCAGATTAATGTATTGTAAATCCTATTGGGAATCGTTATTCGTTTTTTTCCTGTTTTTTTTCTTCGTTTCTTCCACATGTTGGCAGAAAAATCCACATTGGTGGATAGATAGTGGTAAATGAATTTAGGAGCGTACAGTATTCGGAATATTTATTTGGTTTAGTCCCATAATGCGTATACATTTTTTGTATCACGTACCACAAACGTCACCATGTACCACATATTTCCTAATTTGAAGCATTAAAGGATTTCGATTATCCTAGGCTGAATTTCAAACGAAATGGCTGTGGGTTGGTAAATCGTTTTTTGGTGGGTCGAAAACTTATTCTCAAGTAATTGACATTGCATTTTTTTGACATTGCACCCACCCCCCTTAAAGGTCCTTCCCATATCCACAGACTTGAAACCAGTAAGGAAAGTAGTAAAGTCGGACGGGGCCGACTATATGATACCCTTCACCACTTTGGGTATATTCAACATATGAATCTTAACAGACGTCGCATTTTTGAAGGATCTGTAAAATGAAACTGGACCCATAAACATGTCTTTCTGCAACCTATACAAATTTTTCATTTGGTCAGATATATAATTGACTCTTTTCAATGGGACAGCATTATGTAATTCAATTTAAAGCATATATCAATCGGATACCCGTTGATTATTTGGATACAAATCTGATAAACCTGAGGACTTTGGTGCGCCATTTACTTCAAATCGGACGAAAATATTTATAAAAGCTATATCGAAATCTATACTAAGTTCATTACATCATTTAGTTAAAATCGGGAGAAAATATGTATGGCAGCCCTACCCAAATTTGAACCGATTAAATAAAACTTTCCACATGCTAGGTTATATAAACTATTTAACTTTGCGTCTTTGGTGCACATTTTACTTAAAATCCGACCCATCATCGGTGCAGCATTTATATCTAACTTATAGGTTATACTAAGTTCATTACGAAAGATATATGTGGACGAAAATGTATATGGGAGCTATATCTAAATCTGGAGCGATTTTCAGGAAACATAACACACCCCATTCTATACTTCATTCAGTACGATATGCCAAATTTCGTGCAAATGCACTATTTATGCACTATTTATCTCAAATCGGACGAAAATATATATGGGAGCTATATCTAAATCTGAACCGACTTTCACCAAACTTAGCACACATCATTCTAGGCTTAATTAAGTACGCTGTGCCAAATTTCGTGCAAATCGAAAGATATTTAGGGACATCGGTGCACCATTTACTTCAAATCGGATGAAAATATATATGGGAGCTATATATAAATCTGAACCGATTTTCATGAAACTTAACACACCACTCTAGACTGTATTCAGTACATAGCGTACCAAATTTCGTGCAAATCGGAAGATATTTAAGGACTTTGCTGCACTATTTACCTTAAATCGGACGAAAATATGTATGGGAGCTATATCTAGATCTGAACCGATTTTCACGAAACTTAGCACATATCATTCTAGGCTTAATACAGGTATCTATACCAAATTTCAAGCAAATCGAAAGATATTTAGGGACTTTGGTGCACCATGTACCTTAAATCGGACGAAAATATATATGGGAGCTATATATAAATCTGAACCGATTTTCATGAACTTAGCACACATCATTCGTCCTTGGGCCAAATAAGTAAACTGTGCCAAATTTTATCCAAATCGGATTATAAATTTACAATTTAACATCAACAGACGGACGGACATGCATAAATCGACTCAGAATGTGATTCTATGCATATTCTCAAAAGGAACCATGGGTCTATCTCGATTCCTTTTGCCTGTAACAAACATATACCCTTTTCCACAGTGTGGTGAAGGGTATAAAAATCGCCATAGGTCATATTATGCTTGAAGATATAACTTCATATATTCACAATTTTTCCAGTAAAACCGAATGAAGAATTTTTATGTAGAACATTTCGTCCTTCTCGCTCGATTCCATGAGTTTCTTTTTCGTCTTTAATGTATTGTACTTTTAAAAATACTTTGAGTCATGAAAGGTCCTGTACTCGATGCAATGAAAAACGTTTCGAAATTTTATACTGTGCTTTTGTGCAAATTTTCAATTCACCCGGACGTTGGTGCATTACTGAGTTAGCTATAACTCAACTATTCACCAATGCCCCGGTTTCTAAACCGATTTTCGCCAAAGCATCCGCACTTGATCCAGTCAAATGAACGGCCCCAAACATAAGATCATTTATATAATAACTATGATCTGTAGTTTGTTTAAAACAAATTGTGGACAGGGAGACGGACGGACATGTAGAAATCGATTCTATATATATATATACCCGTCGAAGGTGCACTCCGAAGCAAATTGTCATCTGTTTCTTGTGAAAAACATGTTATGTTTGATCAGTCGGCACATGACATTCTTAGTTTTCTTGACGTCGAAGAAATTAAAATAAAGGGTCGGCGCAGTATAGTCAGACGGTGCTGACATCTACACAATATTGTTTTCCCGTATATTTACACCATAACATAAAATTTGGTCACTTTAGTTTTTGGTTTATTTGACTCTTGGAATATTGACCGACAACCGTCCTAAGTATTTTACTAGATTACCTTCACCGTATAAAACATGTGATGTCCTGCATATAATAATGAAATCTAGACTAGAAAATCTAATTAAATAAAGATTTCCTTCCTGGAGTAAAAAATTGGAGGTGTTCGGGTCATAGTTGTGGCCTGTAGAGCGTGGAAAAAATTTGACAAAAATAAAGTTTCTCGTCCATTTCATCCCCCAAATATTTATCAATCATTACGATTGGTCCATAATTGTGGCCTGTATCGTGTTTACAAATTATAATGGACAGACAGGTGCTGAAGAAAACTACAGTGTGGCCCAAAAAAGACAGAAGGATTAAAAATGGTTATATCTTTTTTGTTTTGAATATATTTTTGTCTTTTGCTGGTTATTTACTGGTTTTTGGAGATAAATCATGGCTACATATGATGTGCAGAAACGCGTCAAAATCATCGAACTTTTTTATTCTTCTCGAAGGTCAATTATTACAACTAAATTTAAATGTCCGAACATCACCCAGTCACAACATGATTACGAACTAAGTCTCCCGTTTTGAGGAACATGGAAGAGTGTTAGATCTTTCAGGAAGAGGAAGAGAACGATCTGTGCGCAATGAAGCAGTTGTGGAGGCTGTACGACAGAGTGTAAACGAAGATCCATCAGTATCTACTCGTCGTCGTTGTACTCAATTGGGAATCTCCAGAACATCCGTGCAAAGGATTTCGAAGCGGGATCTTAAAATGTTTCCTATAAAATTAAAAATGGCACAGCAACTGCTACCCCAAGACCATCAAGCACGCCTGCAATATGCTTTTCGAATAATTTCCAGAAATTGTGATTTTGCTTGGCCTCCACGTTCACCAGACTTTTTTTGTGGGGCTATTTGAAATAAGTTGTGTATATCAATAAACCCAAACAATTCAATAGCTTAAGCATTCAATAGCTTGGAACCAGAAACTCTACGGGCAGTAATGGAAAATGCGGTTAAAAGAACCAATTTTTGTTTCCAAGAAAATGGACACCATTTGAGAGATGTTATATTTCACACTTTAGCATTGGGTATTGTTCAGAAACCGAATTTTTCTGGGACAAACTCACAATTTTTCCTTCGTCGATTTTTAATTCCTATATGTGAATCGGTAGTAAAACACCGAAAATGAGGCAGGACCGTTATATGGGAGCTGTGTATAAACATGAACCTATATCGAAAATGTTCTTCGAAAATATTTTTCATCCTACAACAATTCGTTATGCCCAATTACAGAAACTTCAGTTGAAAATGTGGTTAAATACTTCAAAATTTCGATATGGGTCTGTAGAATTATATAAAAATTATGTCGAACCGTGAATATTGTTATATTTTAGAAAGATTTGATTCCAAATGAAAACTTCGTTGAGCCAATTAGTAATTAAAGTAAGCTAAATGCGAAATGGATAGTAAAGTATTGATATGTTATTCAGCAAGATTTTTTATCAAACTATCAATTTATGAAAACATGAACCTACATTAAAAATATTGCATAAATAAGTTTTTTACCCACCATTAATCGGAAATACTGAATTTCAGCTATTACGGTAGAAAAATGCTTTTACGATTATAACCAGTGAGGGGAGCAAATTATTATCTGATCATAATTGAAAATTATAGGCATTGTCCTTGACCATGCCTGGATCCTCATGGACAATTTCAAAGCGATCAGAGCTATATTTCCGCCCTATAGTGGTGTAATGGGTTACTAAATAATGTCTGAATATGTAAGCACCCGTAAATATTTAATTGTAACTCCCACATCCGAGTACATACGACAATGTAATTGGCATCAACTTAAAGGTCAACAACTCCTCTTGGATATGCTATCAACTTCTCGGGTCTATGTCCTTCAGGAGTGAATATATACGCCAAAGAATACAAATTTTGTAATTTTTCACACAAAAGTCAGGGTCCATTTGACCCGCTAAATATTGACCAATCTTTATCAAAACAGTTATGCTTGTTCCTTGATCCGACCCCCTTCTCCATGTAAAATTTCGCGATGTTCGGGCTACAATTGCGGCCTCTGGAGCGACCAGAAAAACCGACAAAAATAAAGTTTTTGGTCCATTTCATCCCCTAAACATTAACCGATCTTTTCCAAAAACAATAGGGGTCTTCATTGGCCAGAATACATCCTACATGCAAAATTTCGTGAAGAATGGTCCATAACTGTGGCCTGTATCGTGTTTACAAATTATAATGGACAGACGGACGGACGGACACATGTCTAGATCGACTCAGCTAGTCGAGATATGACGATCGGTATACTTAAAGGTGGGTCTAGGACCAATATTTCGCGGCGTTACAAACTTTTGGGGCTGCACAAAGCTATAATACCCTGACAACATAGTTGTGTATGGTATAAAAATTTGGGCTGAACAGTTATATGGAGGTTATGTAGAAATATATTGAAAATTTTCTTCAACATTGTTTTTCGACGCCCGTATAACCCGAAGCGCCAAAATACAACCACTGCAGTTGCAAGATGTTTCTAAGAACTGCAACATATGGAGAATGGGCGGAATCTACATATTGGGTCACAAGATTTTTATTACAGGGATGACAATTACAGTGTTGCTTGACTTCTTTGCAATAATGGACAAGAGAAAAATGATCACAGGCACATTGTGCTCTAAAATTCGATGTTGAACCTCTTATTATATCCCTTATTTTGACCATTTTATAGGTAGTGTTGAATTTAAATACTGTGGACATCGTTGTCTGAATATTTTTGCCGAGCACTGTATAAGTTATGCTATACAGCTAATCCCAGCAAAAAGTGAAGTTCAGAAGTTTTGAAGGTCTAAAATAAAATGTGAATTTTTTAAGGTATTTATCTTTATAAAACTTACAATGATATACTTTCCGCAAAGCTGGGGAAGTCTTGTATTGGAAAAATCAAGTTTTGAGGTCATAATATTCAAAATATTTAAACACAAATTTATTTAGATAATTTAGTCTTTGGATCGTTATAGGGCCCATTATACAATTAATCATCGAGATCACTGTCTGCTTTTTCAAACACCAAATATTTCTTTAAACCATTTCGAATATTTTTGCCTGGTTATTATTCTCCAACATTTTTTCCATAATGTAAAAGGTGTGTGTGTGTTTTTCCCCTAACAAATCACCATAGTTCACGTGTGCCAGGATTCCGAAAAAAAAACGATGAATATCCACAGATATATACATATGTATGTACGTAAATTCTATTAGAATGTTTGTCTATCTAACTATGAATTTCATTTGGTGTGCAAAGCCGGCAACATAAACATTAGAAGTTTTGCTGCAGTAATGATGGCGGCGGTAGTAACAAATCTTCCGCTCCAGTAAAGATGTCAAATATCAACAAAGAGTCATATCCCTTTCGCTTTGGTGGTGTTATTTCTTTGGTTTTTGTTGTCGTTGCCGTTACCTCCGCTGCTGTTGTTGTTGTTGTTGCTGTTGCTGGTGTGTATGATGGCACATTTCACCAATGTTTACACAGGTGATGCGTCTGCATGGTATATTATGGCTGTAGGTTCGCTATGATACCAGCTAACCATCCAGCCAACCATCCATCCAACCATCCAGCTTTAAGCGATTTTTCTGATATTTGTTTAAATCGTTTAGAGAAACCAAATTGTGAATGTTTGCTCAAACGGATGCAGAAGTAGAAGAAACAAAGTCGTAGGTAAAAAAGCACAACTGCTTACTCAAAAGATAAATACAGGAGAAGTTATAAAATATATGCTTAGGAGGAAAACTTTATGCTTCAACACAAAAAAAAAACTACTCAGTCAAGTCAAATAGTTTCGAATGTGTGTGTGTGTGGCATCAGTGAGGAATAGAAAATGAAATGAAATTCAAATGTGCCAGCAGTCGTTTGAATGGAAATCACACAAGAATGGTTATATGTGTCATATTGAAATAATAAAATTAAATTTTATTTATGTACATATATAATTCATGATAGGGAAATAGTTGCTGGCAAAAAAAGGGTGAAAGTTGGATGTGTGATAAAAGAATGGGGGATGGATGGATAATTAGTAGTTTTATATAAATTGAATATATGTGGGGAGTTCTTACATCTAAAGAATAGCTCAAATATCAGGAGAATATCATTTAGGGACACTTTCGTGCCCTAGCTAATAAAAGGTGTATTACTTCTGGAATCATAAGTTAATTCAACATATATTGTCAATTATAGTCATCTCCAGGTATTCACCAGGCGCTGTTACATTTTGGCGGATCGTGATTATTATACCCTCTACCATAGGTATACTGTAATTAAGGGAACCCCCCCCCCCCCATTCTCGATTTTAACTTTTCAACATTTTCAATGGGCTGGTAAATCAATACCAATGCTTGTTGAGGTTTGTAACTTTGCACATATATAATTGAAGATTTAAAAGAGAAGAACAATAATTTACAACAAATTTTTTTTATTGTTTTGTTGTTGTTTTTTGTAATTAAAGAAAAGTCCTTATTTTTGATGGCGGGCATGATAACTCCTCACTGGAACATCGGAATCCGAAAATTCAAGCGGTGTTAGAAAGAGTACATGTCTGGCTCTCGTATGAACTAAGATTATTGACTTCGCTCTAAAATTAACAAAATGGTGGACCTTTGAAAAAATATTTTTGGAAAATCGCCGATTTTTACCAAAAACCAAGTTAAAAAATAAGGAAGATCTCCACCGATTGGCTTTATCCTAGTTCATACGAGAGCTATACGTTGCAAAATTTGGAACCGATTGGATTATTAGTTTTTGAGTTATTGTGCCCGCCATTCGCAAAAAAATGTTTAGAGAAAAACGCGTTTAAAATTTGAGAAGTCCTGCAGCCGTCATTTTGTAATTTTGTAGAGACATTCTTTAATCAGTGTAGATTCGAATTATATCAACAAAAATTTTGACCCCGAGTATGGGGGGGTCCCCTTAATTCAGTACTTCAGTAGTGTTGGCGGTTTATTTGGGATACCATTTATATTTTGATTTTATAAAAAACAACTATCTATTAGTGGGGAATGTATGACATTGATTGCCGAGGTGTAAGGCAGGGAAGACTATAGTTTCGGATCACGCCACTGACCCTCATAAGTTCCCTTAGTTGTTTGTTGGGATTTTCTCCCCACAAGCTATTGCTTCTTTACAAAAAACCTTTCAAACCCAAATGTCTCTTATAACAAAGCGAAGTACTTAGCTGACCAACGTCCCTATACCAAAATTCGTGCAAATCGAAAGATATATAGGGACTTTGGTGCACCAATTACCTTAAATCGGATGAAAATATATATGGGAGCTATATCTAAATCTGAACCGATTGTCACGAAACCTTACACACATCATTCTAGACTTAACTCAGTACGCTATACAAAAAGATTTCCAGGGACTTTAGTGGACTATTTACCTAAAATCGGGTGAACCTATATATGGGAGCTATATCTAAATCTGAACCGATTTTCACGAAACTTGACATACATCATTCTAAACCTTATTAATTACGCTGTGCCAAATTTCGTGCTAATCGAAAGATATATAGGGACTTTGGTACACAATTTACCTTAAATCGGACGAAGATATATATGGGAGCTATATCAAAATCTGAACCGATTTTCACGAAACTTGGCATACATCATTCTAGACCTTATTCATTACACTGTGCCAAATTTCGTGCCAATCGAAATTTATATAGGGACTTTTCTACACAATTTACTTTAAATCGGACGAAGATATATATGGAAGCTATATCAACATCTGAACCGATTTTCACGAAACTTGGCATACATCATTCTAGACCTTATTCATTACACTGTGGCAAATTTCGTGCCAATCGAAATTTATATAGGGACTTTTCTACACAATTTACCTTAAATCGGACGAAGATATATATGTGAGCTATATCTAAATCTGAACCGATTTTCACGAAACTTGGCATACATCATTCTAGACCTTATTCATTACGCTGTGCCAATTTTCGTGCAAATCGAAAGATATATAGGGACTTTGGTACACAATTTACCTTAAATCGGACGAAGATATATATGGGAGCTATATCTAAATCTGAACCGATTTCTATGAAATTTTACACACATCATTCTAGACCTAATTCATTACGCTGTGCCAATTTTCGTGCAAATCGAAAGATATATAGGGACCGTGTATATTAAATCGGACGAAAATATATATGGGAGCTATATCTAAATCTGAACCGATTTTTCCCAATTTCAATAGGGTTCGTCCTTGGGCCAAACAAATGAGCTGTGCCAAATTTCATCCAATTCGGATCATAAATGCGACCTGTACTTTGTTTACAATTTAACATCTACAAACGGACAGACGGACGGACATGCATAAATCGACTCAGGAAGTGATTCTGTGCATATTCTCAAAAGGAACCATCGGTCTATCTCTATTATTTTTGCCTGTTACAAACATATGCACAAAGACATAATACCCTGTACCACAGTGTGGTGAAGGGTATAAAAATTAAAACCAGTAAGGAAAGTAGTAAAGTCGGACGGGGCCGACTATATGATACCCTTCACCACTATGGGTATATTAAACAGGACTATTAACATGAAATTGGATGAAATAAAATATGTGATATTTATCTAAAGGTGAATCTACCAAGATCTATCCATTAACATGTTATTCGTATGTTACAATGGGACAAAGGTATGTAAATCGACTTCAAACAAATATAAATAGGTCATCCGTTGGGGAATGTCTGTACTTCTATAAAACGCAACTACGTAATTCTAGGCTCAATTTTGTACGTTGTGCAGAATTTGATGTCAATCTGACTAACATGAAGGGTTTGATGCCCAATTTACTTGAAATCGGGCGAAAATATATATGGAAGCTCTATCCAAATATTAAGCGATTTCACACAAACTTGTCACAGGTAAGGTTATACTAATTTCAGAGCGTTTTGTTCCTATCAGCCTATTGGTTCCTTGTCGCGTCAATTAGTTAAAATCAATCTATAATAAAAGGGAGCTATATCTAAATCATTATCGTTATGCCAAATTTCGTGCAAATTGAAGGATATATGGGGACTTTGGTGCACCCTTTACATGAAATCGGACGAAACTATATATGGGAGCTATATCTAAATCTGGACCGATTTTCTCGAAACTTGGCAGATATCATTCTAGGCTCAATTCAGTACGTTATGCCAAATTTTGTGCAAATAGAAAGATATATAGGGACTTTGGGGCACCATTTCCATGAAATCGGACGAAACTATATATGGGAGCTATATCTAAATCTGGACCGATTTTCTCGAAACTTGGCAGACATCATTCTAGGCTCAAATTAAGTACGTTATACCTAATTTAGTGCAAATCGAAGGGTATATAGGGACTTTGGTGCACCATTTACATTAAATCGGACGAAACTATATATGGGAGCTATATCTAAATTTGGACCGATTTTCTCGAAACTTGGGAGGCATCATTCTAGGCTCAATTCAGTAAGTTATACCTAATTTAGTGCAAATCGAAGGATATATAGGTACTTTGGTGCTCCATTTACATGAAATCGGACGAAACTATATTTGGGAGCTATATCTAAATCTGGACCGATTTTCATGAAACTTGGCAGACATCATTCTAGGCCTAAATGATTAGGCTGTACCAAATTTCGTGCAAATCGAAAGATATATAGGGACCGTTTACATTAAATCGGTTAAATATATATATGGGAGCTATATCTAAATCTGAACCGATTTTTCCCAATTTCAATAGGGTTCGTCCTTGAGCCGAATAAATGACTTGTGCCAAATTTCATCCAAATCGGATCATAAATGCGACCTGTACTTTGTTTACAGTTTAACATCAACAGACGGACGGACGGACAGACGGACGAACGGACATGCATAAATCGACTCAGAAAGTGATTCTACGCATATTCTCAAAAGGAACCATGGGTCTATCTCGATTCCTTTTGCCTGTTTGCCATATGCACAAAGACATAATACCCTGTAACACAGAGTTGTGAAGGGTATAAAAATTATTGATTTTCTTTGTACTTTGAGCCAAAACATCACATCAAGTACAATTAATGAAGAAAATTCTTTGACGTTGGTTTACATTTTCCCGAAAAATGCCCACTTAGGTCCCATAATTATTTTTGTCCGATTATATAATACATATACACTGCAGGTTCTTATACGAATTTTAGGAGTAGTTAAGGGTTTTATGTAGTTGGCTCGTCCATGACTTTTCCTTACTGGTTCTATCACCAGAAGTTAATTATCTCGTTGCATATATTCCCAACCCTTTAAAAAGAAAAATAATCTAATTATTTATTGGAATTTCTGCTGATGTTCCCCTGTGTTCACAACATGATTAATTGACAACTAAAGTGTTGATATTTTTTTCAAGGTAATGACATTTATTGGTCCGAACAAGCATTAATATTTGCCTATGACCAGTTGAAAATTGAGCAATTTATGGTTAAATAAACAACAACTACAATAAATTCGGCAATTATTGCTATGTACAAAAAATCGAAATACATCAACACCAAATGACAACGAAATTATTGTGTTAATGATGTCAATAAAGACACATATCAACTGAAACCACACAATTAAATCACAATAACTGACGGAATGATTAGTCAATCGGTGAAATCGTAGTCGATTATTATCGATTGCTATAATTAAGTTAATTGCTTTTGTTAGAAACTAAACTAAACTAAACTAAAAATGGTTGTGGCAACAATCAATAATGACAGAGAAAAGAATGTCGAACATTACAAATAATAATTTTCGTGAGTAAAAATTAGGTCGATGGTACGGTGGAAAACTCAATTGCAGGGGGCGGGAGGAATTTTTGTTTTCAATTAGAAAATTTTCATTTATACCTTCGACTAGACGTCTTAAATAATCATTGTCTTTAGAGTTTCTGCAAAAAAATAAATCCTCCACAGACCCTCCATTCATAAATTATTATTATGAACAACCTACCCCTTTCCCCCTAGAATGCTGGTAGTTTTACAAAAAATTTGTGCTTTCTGTCTGACCTCCATGGTTTCATGTTGTAAAGACTTTTTAATCTCTGTAAGCTTTGGCATTTTTCTCAATAACTTCATGTAGCAATTGTATTTCATTTAAAAATACAGGGAATTACTTGTCTCCGACATGGAATCCTCTTCATTCGCTGGTCCACAATATCGTATTCTTCTTATGATTTAATTGCGTTTTAATAAGGTAATTACAATTATGAAATCCAGACACAAAGCTAACTGACAACAGACAGACCACACAGCAGCAACAATTATTATAATTGTAAATGTAATTCTGAGAGAGGGAGAAAGAGACAATCCTTTGAATATTTATAGCGAACATTATTATGGTTGACAATCTTAACAATTAATCCTGTTTCTAGACGAAAGTGGTTTCTTTTGAATCGGAGATTATTGAAAAAATTAAGAGGAATGCTATGAATAAAATATAAATTAAAAAACCAAGTAAAAACGTCGTTAAAATCGGTCGGACCGAACTTTTTACAGCCTCCAATATGTGGTGTTCAAAATTTAGAATTCATTGTAAATTAGCTGGTTGATCAGCTCTGAGAAAATATGTCTAAAGACTTCCAAATAACGATAATTGCGCGAGACTTTCATATGTGAACTATGCCAAAAAATTGGCCTATATCAAAAATATTATGGAAGTATATTTCATCCAACGAGATTATCCACATAATCTGAAGCAGGGATTATTTATAGACGAGCTGAATGGGATATTAATACATGAACTTATGTCTGTCTTTATACATGCTAAGAAACCAGATGAACGCTGAGGAATCTTTATGGGTGACCTAAAGGTTAAAGGTGCGAGAGTTGTTGTATATATTTTTACCCTTCAAAAACCTGGAAAGGCAACATGAACGCACTTGGATTGGAATGTGGCGCTAAAACTTAAAAATACAGCATATTGGGTCATCATAATGAGAATGCATCAATAAACTTATAGGAAAATTTTTTTTGGAAAATCGCCGATTTTTTTTACCAAAAAACCAAGTCAAAAAATAAGGAAAATCTTCACCGATTGGCTTTGTCCTAGTTCATACGATAGCTATACACTGACAGAGAAACGTGTAAAAATTTCGAATCGATTGGGACATTAGTTTTTGAGTTATCGTGCCCGCCATTCACAAAAGAGAACCAGTAAGGAAAGTAGTAAAGTCGGACGGGGCCGACTATATGATACCCTTCACCACTATGGGTATATTAAACAGGACTATTATCATGAAATTGTATGAAATAAAATATGTGATATTTATCTAAATGTGAAACGACCTGTATCTATCCATAAACATGTCATTCCTTTATTACAATGGAACAAAAGTATGTAAATCGACTTCAAACAAATATCAATAGGACATCCGTTGGGCTAGGTCTGTACTTCTAGAAAACCCAACTACGTTATTCTATGCTCAATTTTGTACGTTGTGCAAAATTTGATGTCAATCTAATAAATATGAGGAGTTTGATGCACAATTTACTTATATATGGATGCTATATCCAAATATGAACCGATTTCAACGAAACTTGTCACAGGTTAGGTTATACTAATTTCAGTACGTTTTGTTCCTTTCAGCCATATATTGGTTCCTTGGTGCGTCAATTACTTAAAAACAATCTACAATATAAGGGAGCTATATCTAAATCTATACCGATTTCCTCGAAACTTGTCAGACATCATTCTAGGCTCAATTCAGTACGTTATGTCAAATTTCGTGCAAATCGAAAGATATATAGGGACTTTGGTGCACCATTTACATGAAGTCGGACAAAAATATATATGGGAGCTATATCTAAATCTGGACCGATTTTCTCGAAACTTAACACACGTCATTCTTGACCTAATTCAGTACTTTATGCCAAATTTCGTGCAAATCGAAGCATACATAGGTGCTTTGGTGCCCCATTTACCTTCAATCGGACGAAAATATATATGGGGGCTATATCTCAATCTAGACCGATTTTCACGAAACTTAGCACACATCATTCTAGACTTAACTCAGTACGCTGTCCTAAATTTCATGCAAATTGAAAGGTATATATGGACTTTAGTGCACCATTTACATAAAATCGGACAAAACTATATATGGGAGCTATATCCAAATCGAATGATATATAGGGACTTTGGTGAACCATTTACATTAAATCGGACGAAATTATAAATGGGAACTATATCTAAATCTGAACCAATTTTTGGGAAACTTGGCACACAGCATTCTGCACCTAATTCAGTACTCTATAGCAAATTTCGTGCAAATCGAAAGATATATAGGGACTTTGGGGCACCATTTACATGAAATCGGACGAAACTATATATGGGAGCTACATATAAATCTGGACCAATTTTCATGAAACTTGGCAGACATCATTCTAGACCTAAATGATTAGGCTGTACCAAATTTCGTGCAAATCGAAAGATATATAGGGACATTGGGCCACCATTTACATGAAATCGGACGAAACTATATATGGGAGCTACATCTAAATCTGGACCAATTTTCATGAAACTTGGCAGACATCATTCTAGGCCTAAATGATTAGGCTGTACCAAATTTCGTGCAAATCGAAAGATATATAGGGACATTGGGGCACCATTTACATGAAATCGGACGAAACTATATATGGGAGCTATATCTAAATCTGGACCGATTTTCTCGAAACTTGGCAGACATCATTCTAGACTCAATTCAGTACGTTGTGCCAAATTTCGTGCAAATCGAAGGATATATAGGGACTTTGGTGCACCATTTACATAAAATCGGACGAAACTATATATTGGAGCTATATCTAAATCTGGGCCGATTTTCATGAAACTTGGCAGACATCATTCTAGACCTAAATGATAAGGCTGTACCAAATTTCGTGCAAATCGAAAGATATATAGGGACCGTTTACATAAAATCGGTAAAAAAAAATATATATATATATATATATATATATATATATATGGGAGCTATATCTAAATCTGAACCGATTTTTCCCAATTTCAATAGGGTTCGTCCTTGGGCCGAATAAGTGACCTATGCCAAATTTCATCCAATTCGGATCATAAATGCGACCTGTACTTTGTTTACAATTTAACATGGACAGACAGACGGACGGACGGACGGACGGACGGACATGCATAAATCGACTTAGAAAGTGATTCTATGCATATTCTCAAAAGGAACCATGTGTATATCTCGTTTCCCTTTGCCTGTTACAAACATATGCACAAAGACATAATACCCTGTACCACAGTGTGGTGAAGGGTATAAAAAGTTGGTTATATAGGGACTACACCAAAAAGGGGGCGAATATTATTAATTTTTGGTAGGGAGATTTGCTACCATATGCGATTACAAAATACCAAATTACAGCAAATTCGGTTGAAAAACGCGCTCAAGAACCCCAAAATACCGAAAATTGGGGGGTACCCTTATAATCGTGGACCGATAAAGCCCATCTTCGAATTTGACCTGTCTGCACACAAAAAACGACTCTATGCAAAATGTTGGCGATCTATCTCAATTCGTTTAGACGCTAGAGTGACAGACGTAAACGTAGAGTGAAAAGACAGACAAACGGACAGACGGACATGGCTATATCGTCATAGAATTTTACGCTGATCAAGGATATATATATATATATACTTTATAGGGTCGGAAATGATTATTTCGATGAGTTACAAACGGATACCCTCCATATACCCTCCATACTATGGTGGAGGGTATAAAAATAAAATCGTACAGTTATTAGTTTACTTTTCGTAAAAATAACAGTGTAATTTACACTATATATTTGTAAACCATTGAGCAGTATAGGGGGCCATGGGATACCCTCCACAACTACCACTGAGATCTAAGTTTTAGCGTATATATATTCCGTCCCTGGACAATATTTCGCCATATTTGCATTCTCCTGGGCGACTTGAGGTCAACAGGTGCCTTTTCTTGACATTGCATATATTCCATATTTTGTTTTCTCGGAATGAACACCCACGCCATAACATGCAACTTTTTAATTTTACACGGAAAGGTATTGATTAATTTGACAAGCTAAATATTGACCGATCTTGATAAAAACAGCCCTTCTTATTAGGTGGCCAGATCGCATTCTCACGGGAAATTTGTGATGTTCGGCTAATAATTGTGGAGTCTTGAGTAACTAGAAAACTAGAGAAAAAAAATGTTCGGTTAATTTTATGCCCGTGATCTTTATCGAGATTTGTATACTAAAATGTGGGTCTAATGACAATCGTAAAAAAATATTAAAAAATCCACACTTACGGCCACAAAAAAGTATTTGCAAAATGCTCGTTTATTGGTTTTGGAAAAATATTAGAACAAACAGTGAGCGGATCAGTATAGTACGACGGGGCCGACCATACGATACCCTACAAAATTACCACGGAACTCAAACTTTCTGCGGAACCCTCTTGCCCGATTAGAGGTCAACAGCACCTCTTCCTTACACCGACATATTTTCCTAATATAACTACTATTTAGTACAGTCATTTTAATTACTTGTCCATATTCCCTTCACCGTGGGTTGTGTCGTGATGTTCGGCTTATAATTGTGGCTATAGATCGACTCAAAAAAAAAAAAAATTAAGTTTTCGGTCCAGTTTATCCCAAAATTATGATCTGATCATCACCGAAAATAATAGGCGTTGTCCTCGGCCTTAGCTGGAACCTCATGGAACATTTCAAAGCGATCAACGCCATACTTCTGCCCTGCTGTGTGGTAATGGTTTACTAAATAATATCTGAATACAGAAGTAAGTGTAACTCCCTTATCCGAGTACACTTTCAACTTCTCGGGTGTATGTCCTTCAGGAATAAATATATACGCTATAGAATACAAATTTTGTCATTTTTCACACAAAAACACACATTGATCAATCTTTATCAAAACAGGCATGCTTATTCTTTGGCCCGATTCCCTTCTCCATGGCTCATTATGGCCCATCGCGATGATTGGGCTATAATTGCGGCCTTTGGAGTGATCAGAAAAAGCGACAAAAATTAAATATTTGGTCAATTTCATCCCCTAAATATTAACCGATCTTTACCATAAACAATAGGGGTCTTCATTGGGCAGAACCCATCCTAGAAGAAAATTTACGTGAAGATTTGTCCATAACTGTGGCCTGTATCGTGTTTACAAATTATAATGGACAGACGGACTGACAAACATGTCTATGCTTCATTGGTTATTAAAAGAAATATTTCATTATTCCATAGTACATATGGTTCTTAAAATACTATTCTTTACACGTTTTCAATATTTTAATTTTTTATTTAAAATATCCACACTTTTTGTGATCCTTGAAAATGTACTGCTTAAAAATACACACTGGCATTGGGCCCTAAATAAATAGTTTAAAAATCCACGCAGTTGTACTTTTCTGAAACTTTTTGTATAAACTCTATGCTTATAGTTGTCTAAAAATTTGAAAACCCCACTCTTGTGTTAGCCTCTGAACAAATATTCTTTACAAAATCCATGGTTATTGTCCTTGAAGAAGATTATTTGAAAAAATCCTTGATCACTATTTGGGTCATAGAAAAACTGCTTCAAAAATCTCCGAAAGCACATTTGAAAGTAATATCTGATTTTTGTAAGCATTTTCAGAAATGTTATTCGTAAATTACTAGCCTCTGGTTTGGAAGATCCTTTTGTTAATCCACGATTAAGACATACAAATCGGCGGAAGTCTTTGTAAAAGCTTTCATTCAAAATCTCCCCACTTTAATTTTGCATGATATAATTATTTTTGTTTATGTATTAAATCAAATACCTAATCTGTTAAAAAAATGCTTAGTAACGGATTTCACCATCTCATCTAAACAATTATTTTCATTTCAACTACAAATTATATGAAAAAAGTTATAATTTCCTTCTTTTTTGAATAGACATTTTGAAGTGATGACTTGAATAAGTATGCGTGTGTATTTTGAAACGCTCACCACTTATTTTTGTTATTGTTGCATTTTGTTCAAATGCTCTAAAACTTGAAAGAATTTCAGTTCCAGTTTGCCAGCCAGTTATTGTAGACCAGCCATGCCATCCATCCATTCATGTTGAATTTACATCGTTGCTGTTATTACTGTAACTTGTTATGTGTGTGCGGTAAAGAAGAAGCTACCGCTTGTTTGGTTTTTGCAAAGCAATTTAAGTATGTTTGCCGGTAGGATTTCTTGTGTAATATCAGCGTTTGTTTCTTTTTGTGGTGAACTAACAAAAAAAGTGATGTTAAAGCGGCGATTTTTATACCCTTTACCACACTGTGGTACAGGGTATTATGTCTTTGTGCATATGTTTCTAACAGGCAAAAGGAAACGAGATGGTTCCTTTTGAGAATCACTTTCTGAGTCGATCTACGCATGTCCGTCTGTCTGTCCATGTATTTTTGTGCACAAAGTAAGGTCACATTTATCATCCGATTTGGATGATGGCATAGGTCACTTATTTGGCCCAAGGACGAACCCTATTGAAATTGGGAAAAATCGGTTCAGATTTAGATATAGCTCCCATATATATTTTCGTCCGATTTAATGTCAATGGTCCACCAAAGTCCCTATATATCTTTCGATTTGCACGAAATTTGGCACAGCGTAATGAATTAGGTATAGAATGATGTGTGTTAGGTTTCGTGAAAATCGGTTCAGATTTAGATATAGCTCCCATATATCTATATATATAAAGCTTAGTGTTAAGTGAGTGAGTGACTGACTGACAGATCATCGCCCAGACGAAACGGCTGAAGCTAGAAGCTTGAAATTATGTGTGTGGATTGTTGTTGGTGTGTAGGCGTGAGATAAAGCTGGTTTTTTGGAAATTCGAACTAGAAGTAGTACGTATGTACTAAAATGTACCAAATATGGTACCCTTTGTATTAGGAGAACGCGAAGAGCTAGAATTCTGAAATTTGTAATATGGGTCACTGATGGAAAGTTAGAAAGATGTACAAAAGGGTTTTGGAAATTCGACCTATAAGTGTACTAAAAGTACTAAATTTAGTTCTAATTGTATATATTTTGAACATATTGAACCTATATAGCTAGAATATTGAAATTTTATATGGAAATTTTATTGGGAAGTGGTGTTGAAGTATGGAAATGCTTAAAGAAATTCGTACTTATGTGTATAAAAAGTACAAAATGGTACTAAATTTGGTACTATTTGCATTTAGTTGAGTGTATAGAGATGGAATCCGGAAAATCAGAATTAGGACTACTATTGGAGCACGAGATTGAAGTAGCTTTAAAAAATCGTACTTATGTGTATAAAAAGTACAGAATGATACTAAATTTGGTACTATTTGCATTTAGTTGAGTGTATAGAGATGGAATCCGGAAAATCGGAATCAGGACTACTATTGGAGCACAAGATTGAAGCAGCTTTAAAAAATCGTACTTATATGTTCGAAAAGTACTAAATAGTACTAAATTTTGTGCATGTTGGATTTAGGTGAACAGATAGAGCTGGAGTCTTCAAATTGTGAAAAAATGAATGTTGAATGTAGGATTGAGGTAGTTACTTATAGGTACGAAAAGTACAATATGGTACCAAATTTAGTACAATTTGGATTTTGCTTAAAGGAATGAGCTTAAACCTTGAAATTTGGAATTCTGATTACTGCTGAAGATTGAGCTAGAGAGACATCTTTGGAAATTCGTATTTGTGTGTACGAAAAGTACTAAACGGCAATAGATACGGTACAATTTGGATTTGGGTCAACGGAGAGAGTTGGAAACCTAAAATTTGGAATAATGGTTGCTGTTGGAATATAAAATTGAGATATGGAAGTATAGTACTTATGTGTACTAAATGGTACTATATTTGGTACAACTTGATTAAGTGTGAATGGATAGAGTTGGACTTCATAATTTTGCAATTAAAATTACTTTTGGTGTGTAGGATTGACGGAGTTTAGGAAATTCTTAATTGTAGAAAAAAAGTACTAAATGGTACCAATGGATAGGGTTGAGATCCTGAAATTTTGAATTAATTTT